>NC_041385.1:453537054-453564794 GCF_002162155.2 Triticum dicoccoides
TCGTGAGTGTTGGTCCAACCTGTCAGCCGTCTGTGGTCACCAGGGGCAACTCTGGGCTGGCCTACCGGAAGTTTGGACAACCCGGTGTGCCCTGAGAACGAGATATGTGCAGCTCCTATCAGGATTTGTCGGCACATTCAGACGGCTTTGCTGGTCTTGTTTTACCATCATCGAAATGTCTTGTAAACCGGGATTCCGAGTCTGATCGGGTCTTCCTGGGAGAAGGAATATCCTTCGTTGATTGCGAGAGCTTATCATGGGCTAAGTTGGGACACCCCTGCAGAGTATAAACTTTCGAAAGCCGTGCCCGCGGTTATGTGGCAGATGAGAATTTGTTAATGTCCGGTTGTAGATAACTTGACACCATATCCGAATTAAAACGCATCAACCGCGTGTGTAGCCGTGATGGTCTCTTTTCGTCGGAGTCCGGAAAGTGAACACGGTTTTGGGTTATGTTTGACGTAAGTAGGAGTTCAGGATCACTTCTTGATCATTGCTAGCTTCACGACTGTTCCGCTTGCCCTCTTCTCGCTCTTATTTGCGTATGTTAGCCACCATATATGCTTAGTCGCTGCTGCAACCTCACCACTTTACCCCCTTCCTTTCCCATTAAGCTTTGCTAGTCTTGATACCCATGGTAATGGGATTGCTGAGTCCTCGTGGCTCACAGATTACTACAACAACAGTTGCAGGTACAGGTTATGCGATGATCATGACGCGAGAGCGATGTTTGCTTGTTTTGGAGTTCTTCTTCTACTTCTTCTTCGATCAGGGGATAGGTTCCAGGTCGGCAGCCTGGGATAGCAGGGTGGATGTCGTTTGAGCTTCTGTTTGTGGTTCATCCGTAGTCGGATATTGTTCTCATGTATGATATATTGTTGTATTCGTGTGGCATTGTATGCCTTATGTATGTATCCCTATCTATTATGTAATGTTGATGCAATGATATCCACCTTGCAAAAGTGTTTCAATATGCGGGTCTATCCTGGATGGGACCTTCGAGTTCCTCTTGGATAGGGTCGCATATTGGGCGTGACATCCAGGCTGGGATTCCGCCCCTAGAGTAATCCCTATTCTCTGCAATATGTTGAACTAAATGAGTATATTAGCGCCCTTGTTTGCTATATATAGATGCTGTTTGGATTGCAGCCGTAAGCTGCCTTGCCAATATATTGGCGCTGACCAGCTGTGTAGGCCTCTTTTTGGATTGTAACCAATTTTTTGGCTTTGCCCCGATTATGTGCCAACTTCCCGTCTACTTATGTACTATTTTTACTCACGTGCTGGCTCGCCAGCGGCGACAAATTTGTTCGCCAATAATTTGGCGTCACCAATTTTGGCGTGGCTAGTACGGGCGTCATCCAAACACACCCATAGTCTTAGTCTCCAAAATACTCCAACTCTTGGTTTACTAAAATATATAGTATATGCCCCCCTCCCTCTATAACTTGTTGAGAGTACCAAATTAAGGAAAGCAAACACAACCGAGGGTGCCAAATTAACTAATCAGAATGCTCCCAGGTGGGTTTATACTTCAGAAAAAATACGCAGAGGAGGACTGGGAGATTGATAGCAATTGTAGAAAGCACTACGAGCTATACACATGGGGAGCATTCAGTATATATATAGAGAGAGATACATGAAATCGCTAACCCTACATTACAAGTTGGAGGCTGGATCTCCATTCTCCAAGGCTTAGAGTCCAACAGAATAGATCCACATTACATGTGTATATACATACAGATTCAGTGACATTTCTAACCCTACACATTGGAACTTTGGAAGCTGGATCTCCATGGCTTTTAGATGCCAAGTGATCGATCTGCAGTACATGTTACACAGGGCCATTGCCTTGTCCTACGCACCGGACTATAAGAAAGTAGTACTATATATACAGAGATATTCAGTGACACTTCCAACCCTACATTTTTGAATTCGGAAGCTGAGATCTCCAAGGCTTAGGGTAGGTGACAATGGATCTATCCACAGGCCACAATACATGCATGTTACTTTTTTTTTGCTATCATACATGCATGTTACATGGGGCCATCGCCCTGTCCTACGTACCGGACTCCATCGCGTCCAACGTTCGGCTCGTGTTTGCCCCCGTCTCACCTTGCCGAGGGACAATTGCGGTTGAGCCACTGTTGCTCATTTCAGTAGCGCGCCGCCTCTGGCTCTCCTCTTCCCTCTCGCTTATGTCTCTGAAGTGGGCATGAGGCCAGAAACCTGTGGCCATTGGGTGGATTATGGTTGTTTGTTACATCAAATTCAGCAAGCACACATTAGCTTGTATCGACAGACAAAGCAACGGAAAGTGCAGTTTCATAATTGCAAAATTAAAATAAATTGGTGTAGTCTGTTTCCGGAATATAGCCAAACATATGGTTCTAGTCAACTTATTTTCCTTCAAGATCTAAGATTTGGTATTTGTGAAATACGATTATACAACATTTAGGGCCTTTTTAGTCACAAGATTATGGAAAGATAGGCATACGAAAGACACATAAATAGAATATGAATCCATGTGTAAAGCAGAGGAGTTAAAAACACAATCTTGTGAGCATGGATGTTCAAGAGTAGGAAGAAAAGTATATGAATAGTAATAAAGACAACCAAATTAAAGTCAAATCACATGAAAAGTATATAATTAGGATGTTATCGTCCCACTAAAGACCTTCATCTCGTACTTCATAGGTAATCCAATAAATTGTAAAATTAGTGTATTTTTCATTTAAGCAGACACTGAAAGACATTTCCTCCATTTCACTAAACCAAGAGGTTTGCTTTATTACACCCGAGCATGGTGTAGCGGCTTCTACACTTCACTCCATAACGTTTTCTACAACATGTTACTGATACGTGCCACTTTATTTTGTTTTAAGGAGGAGAAAAGAACTAAATAAGAATATCAACATGTTTCTTGTGCAACAAGTGACTTATTTAAACCCATGGCTTCATGGGATATTTTCCCCCATGCATTTGTCTTCTACATTTTGTATTAGGTTGATTCTCCAACATATTTATGTTGCATCCAAGACAAGGTAATGCGATTTCTCCACTATTTTGTATTTTTAGATGTTACTTGATTCTTTTGTAAAACAATTTCTTGAATAAACATCATTGGAATTTATTTCCCTCATGGGTAGTTGTCCATAAACAAACATTTTTATTGAATTTCATCAACATATTGCCTACACCTAATTTGTTGTGGACTTTGATAACCAGCAAACATCGGATTTTCAAGCATGGCAAAAAGAACATTTTTATGACAATTTATGTTGTGAGGATGGTAATTTCTTTTATCAAGCATTTTTGTTAAATATTTCCCTTTGTTTTAGAATCGTGCAATAACTTTCCTATATGCATGGATCCGTTGTGGGGTCGATGTCTTAAAGGGTAGCTAGCATTTTCCCGGTGTTCATTGTACTTTAATTGTTCATACTAGGTACACGTATTACTCTTCTGTTTTGATGTGTCTTAAATTCTTAAAAGATGTGCCGCAAATTTTCCCTCAAAAAAAAGTGTCTCAAATTCACACAAACACATCAAATCTAACGGCATAATCAGCTTGACTATATTGTGGCTCAATTTTTTTAGCTAGTTGTAACAACCCAGATGTAATGCATGAGATTTGTCAACCATAATTATAAACTATGTTGGATGCCATGATCATTTTGTTGTGCCATTGCCATATTCATGATTCATACATCATGATCATATTGTTATGTTGCATTTTTGCATCCTTGTTGTGTTGCATTTTGTATGGTATTGTCATCGTGGCCCCCCTCCTTCATCTCCATTTGTTTTGCTTCTTCATCAATCCATCAAGATACTTCCTCAAGTGCAAACCTTCACCTCACTCTTCCTTCTTTGAATTTTGGCTTTTATTCCGAGTGACATCTTTCTGGTCCAGAAAAATGTCCAACCTTTTCCTATAAATATTAGACCATGCCAATAACCACTCCTCCAAGTTTCAGCAATTTTGGAGATGTTCTGGACAGAGGGGCACAACTACTTGGCAACCTGATTAGTTGGTATGGGCAAATTAGACGGCATCACAGACCGTGGTGAGGTCTACGAGGGTCACTCCAGCTACTTGGCAACCTGATTGGGGAGTCACTTGTGGACCTCGCCCCAGTCCATTTGCGTTGCCACCAGCGGGATTTCAAGACCCAAGTACACGCATCCATTTTCCCTTCTGCCCTTTATGTTTGCCTTTCCTTGAAGCTCTCAATTGTCTCCATGATGGCTTCTCCTGCTCTATTTCAACTAGATCATCTTGTACACCGTCGTCTGAGATGATTTGGACATATACAATGCAGGTCTTCAGAAGCTCCGTGTGCAGTAGAAGATTAAAGTGTGCTGATAATGTCAAGAGTGGCCGGGGTAGAACAAACTTGACAGGAGAGGAGTTCGTAAAGAGACGGAATGTCACCAAAGAACTAGCCATGGACAGGGGTGCGTGGAAGTTAGCTATCCACGTGCCAGGACCATTACTAGGTTTCGTGATCTTAATTGTTTCAACTCTAGCTACCCCAATTTATTTGGGCTGGAATACTTTGTTGTTGTTGTTGTTGTACATTTTAATCTGCACTGTAGACTTACATAGAGATTTTAAAACCCTTATAGAGAGGGTGTGCCAAAGTATAGTACTTCAACTAAACAAGAAATCTTACAATGCTCCCAAATTATTAAGGGTTGTCCATTAATATTGATCTAAGGCTAGGAACTTCTTCTTTGAAAAGGAGGCTGAAACCCTCTAGTGGCTAGGATGGTGTACTACTTTGTACTAGAAGGTAAGAGGTAACTTTGGCTATGGCTAAACAAGTTTATTGCACACTTGTGCCGAGGTGCAAGAAATGTATTCGTTAAACATATTGTGTCAACATAGGTATACAAAAGACTCGTTGAGCAACACTACAAATATGGCTATGCAATTTGATTAGAAATATAAGATAGATATGCAATTTTAAAGTATGAAAAAACAACATAATAATCATTGTCATTTAGATGTTAGTTTAAGACGTTTATTAAACGTGCATATGTTAAATTACTTGGTATGGCTATGCAATCAAGCATGACACTTGTGGACAGAATGCATCTATTCAGACCAATTAACTGGAACATTATCAAGATTCCATGGTGAGATAAGGTGGAGCCTCTTTAAAAAGCTCAACTAAATGGATGAATAGTACTGTTAACGGAATTTTTTTTCTCTTCTTATTGTTTTTCTATTCTTCACTTTTTCTATGCACCAAAGAGGGCCTTGACATGTAACTGAAAGTCCTTAGTCCTGATATGAAATACTCCAGATGCACCAAGAGTCCAGAAGAAGTATACCTTTGTCATCAGAGGGTGGTGGAAAGAACTGCAGGTAGCAAACAGACGCAACCACCATTCCTTCATGGACATGACAAACCTCGTCAGCAGCGAAGAGAGTTTGGAGATTTCCCGGAAAAAAAGAAATAGAAAAGAAAAATGAAGAGTTCAGAGATAACAAAGAATAGGCGCGAGCTTCTGACCAAGGATGCCGCCCGCGAAGACGTCCTGCCAATGGTGCCAGTAGTCATCTACCCGCGAGATGGCGATGACGGCGGCGAGCAGGAGAGGCAGGATGACGACGCACAGCTTGGCGACGTGCCCTCGTCGGTCGAAGACGGTGATCTTCCCGGCGAGGTACCACGACAGGAACCCCAGGCCGGCAAAGGACCCTGCGCCACCGCACGACCACAAGATTAATTAGTAGCCATCGAGCACACAGAACAGAACAGCACACGTAGAAAAACCATACTGACACACTGTTATGTTGCTGGCATCGGTTTGTGACAGTAACGGTGCATCTGATGAATCTAATGAAGTGAGTGGCGTAATGGAGTCATACAGGAAGAGTGGCCACTTGGGAAGCTCTTGTGGCCTTCTTTAATCACGCTAGCGTCGCCGTGGCATATGACTGCTGTGGTAATGTTGTCGTACACCTGGACAACAAAGGGGCCAGTCTAAGTTTGGGTTGCAAGCAAAGGGATATCTGAAGCTCACTTGGAGTTTGTGAGTAAGCTGTAAAATTCAGAGAAATCCGAGTGATTGTTATTGTTACAGCATACAGCGATTCCATCAGGGAAGCAGCGCCAGAAGAAGTTGGGTCGCGGACGGCCCACGGCGTTCTTGATCGCATCCGTCAGGACGCCGGTGATCAGCACAGAAAACAGAATACCTGCTTGTTCAATTGAGGCGCATCAGAAGGAAACCAAGAGGATATAATCGAGACTTGTTTTTTTCTGAGCACTGCATTTTCATTAACAACTTGGGGGAAACTACATAAACAAAGTACCAATTGTAGCATGGTGCAAATCATACGCATTCCTCCTCCAGATGTAGATGGCGATGAAAATGAGCATAGGTGCAATGACAGCAACGATCTGCGTGAAAAAAAATAAGTTTCAAGCTCAGGAGATGCATTCTTCCTAATTTAAATGACAGAGTAAACATGTGGGAGAGGCGCACGCACCGGCACGGTCCAGACCGGGACGGTGTTGCTCTTCATGGGGTATCTGAGGTCCGCGATCATGCCTTCGCCGACGAAGCGGTGGAACGGCTCTATGGCGTTGAGGACACCTTCCATGGCGATCAGGAGGAGCAGCGCAACCCAGTCGTAGGTGTGCAACCTGACGATCCTGGCACCATGAGACTGCATCATGGCGAAGGGGAACGGGCACGCCGGAGCATTGGTACACGCCGGCGCCTGCATCTCAGCCTCTCCTCTGTCTCTGTCGATCTAACACTACTTATCCGTTCTAGTGAATGCAGGAGTAGAGACAGTGATGTTAGCGTATTTGCTCTCGACTCCGGACTCTTCCGTTTTCTTTTATTCCGTTGTGGGGCGGCCCTTGTTTATAGCACACAGAATGGAGGACTTGAAGACGACTGGCAGTTGCGAGGAAAATTTCGAACTCGGCTATGTACTTATGTCCTTATATTTTTGTAGACCACAAGATTTAAATGACTGACTGGGAATCTGCACGGAGTTGACTGACTTGCTGCACCGCGTTTGGACAGCGACTGCAAACCGCGTTCTACGCGGTACCCACTAGGTCCACTACCAGTTATATATGTACTGCTTGCTTGCATTTCTATGCAATGGCAATGGCAGAATCAAATCGTGCTCTCAGGTCCTTGAAAATTTTATCACCAGTAAGTACTAGCTGACCTGTACCCGCGGATCTGAGAAACTACTACTAGTGTACCAATTCCAGCTTGAGAAGAACCAGCGATTTAGAAACGAAAACTGAAATAACAATTAGTGCCAATTCTACACATCACTGCCAGCGGACCTGAGAAAATACTAAACTCATCTTCGGTAGTACCCGCGGATCTGAGAAGTAATCATCTTCAGTATGACGGTATCCAGTTTGAGAAGCAACCATCTTCAGTATGTATGACAGTATCCAGTTTGAGAAGCAACCATTTTAGGTACTCCCTTTCTCTCAGTTTATAGGGCGTGCGCATACCCTTAGGTCGTCAATTTAACCAACCTAACATAGGGTGTGCGCATACCCTTAGGTCGTCAATTTGACCAACCTAACACAAGTCATATATTACAAAAAATATATCAATATAAACTTGAGATGTTCTACTTTCAAAAAGTATAATTTTTGTGCTATATAGTTTATATTAGAGTGATAAAATTGACAACCTAGATATATGCATAGGACTGAGACGGAGGGAGTATCTGAGAAACAACTAGCACTAATTCCAGTTTGAGAAGCAGTACCTTTAGACCATTTTCCAGGAAAACCTTGTAGGATAGGCCAATGGAACCAAAAACTGAAGAAACACTTTGAATGTCAGATTTGTGGGCTTTACCCTCCCCGAAGGAAAGGAGCCCTTTCAGAAATTCTCGATGGCCCCGGAGGGCCAAAAAGGGGGTTTGGAAATAGTTTTCAACCAGCAATTGACGCGCCTCGGTATAACCTCACTAGCTGCGTCATTGCCCCAAGCGCAAAGATGTCTTCTCCCGTCCGCCCATCGCCCCATCTTATACCCGGCCACCCCTCGCGCTCTTTCCCCCGCAACCGATGTGATACAAAACTAACACAACCCCCCTGCACGGAGCAAAACAGACCGACTCAATTAATTAGGAGGAGCGGGCGGGCCAGCAATCCTTGTTGGGCCATGCCTTCCCCTGGCCCATGCAAACCGGGGAGCCCAGCCAGAAGGCAGGTGATCCGGAGTCTCCTCCTCTGCGCTGCGCTTCTCTGCTTCTTTCTTCTTCCTCCTCCCGCAAGCCGACCTACGCCTCTGTACGCTCGGCGAGCCCGAGAAAAGTGCGGGATGAAGACGAGGTCGCAGACCACCCCGAAGCCACTCAATACGGTGCGGCTGCCCCCCGTGGAGAGCCCCCGCGCGAGGCCGAGGCCGAAGCCGAAGCCGAAGCCGAGGCCGGAGACGCGGAAGAAGGGGGCCCTCGGCGACCTCCGACGCCCCAAGAAGCCCCCCACCGCCTTCTTCTATTTCATGTATGTCCAATTATTCTTCTGTAGTTGATCTCTTCTCCACTAACTGGCGACTGCTCTGTTGAGAAGCAATTGGGATGCGGTATTAGGGGTTTCTCCGGCTTCTCGGCTGGTTTGCTCGCTCGCACTAGTTAGGATATTTCAGCTTTAGGGATTGCCCGGAGTTCTGTTGCGAAACTTCGAATCGATGCGCGCCTTAGTGCTGCCCTGGCAATATGGTGGTCTTCTCAAGATGTTTATCTCAGTCTCGGCCTCTCGGGGGTACATTTGCTTGCTCTCTAGTCGATGGCTCCGCGCGCTGTTGTAGCCTGTGCAACCTGTGTTCTCCTTTTCCTTCTACAAAATAGTTGTGCAGCCATGTTTAAACCTATGTTTACTGTCAATGGGAACTGTTTGCTTTTGTTTTCGTATCTTGCTCCAAGCCTCCAAGTAAGTGATAAGTGATAACCGTGGCCTGAACCATCCCTTTTCATAGGCTAGAGGCAGTTTATTTTTCGATCCCAAGTTCACAACTGAGAGACCATCGGATTCTGCTATGTCATTAACAAAGTGTTCATACTACACAATGCGCGATATGCAGCACCTTTATTTCTTATCTGATTGGCATAATGGACTCGCTGAAGTTATTGGCTTATCGTGCTCGGTTCAGAGTAGCACCGGAAATGGTTAATCACTAATGTATAAACAAAAATGTACTATGTGCTGTTGACTTATCCGAATGTTGATGTTCCAAAATGCTTCAAGTACTGACAAAGAATAACTGCTCCTCGCAACTAAAGAATAGCTGATCCTCGCAAGAAAAGATTAACTGCAATAGGAGTATAGGACATTGTCGCTGCACCATATAAATGTTTTCTGCTTCATCCAGTCATCATTGTTCAATATACTGATTGATTTTCCTTTGGGTTCTTCACATGGCTTTAGGTGTAACACAAATACCAAACTTCCTTCCTGCTGTCCTGGTGTTGAACATTGATCTATCATGAACATAATGATTGCGGGGATAAACAATATTCCTCTGTCCATCGTAAACTGTTAACCAGGGCACCAGGCTAAAATGATCAAATAAATAACAAAACTGCTGTAAATACGATCTTGAATATACATTTGCATCCGACACGGAGATCAATTGGTTTAACAATGCTGGAAGACTGCGTCGGACGGTGGCTGGAGTGCATCGGACATAAATCGTACATGGATGTGACGTACTCATAGCAGCGTTCAATAAATAATGCAAACATGCTGTGGTATCCAGCAACATTTGAATAGTTGATGCGATTTGTGTTGCCAAACACCTATCTCGGTCTTGGTGCGATCACAGATTGCATGCCTCACTACATGTCTGATTTCATAGCACTCCTTATGTTCCACGTTTTTGTATTATAATTGTTTAATTAATCGTCTAATTAGAAATATCTGTAGGCAAACGTAGGTTTTTCTTCACAAGAACCCAGTTCATTTCCGTGGGGATCAAGAAAGAATACTGTGTTCCAAATGGGGCCTTAATGTTCTCTACATTTATATGATCATTTCACTGCCCTGGTTAAGATGTTTCATCTCTTGCACTGAACCAATTTTACTGAAGCTGTTATATTCTCTTGAAGGGAGGATTTCCGGAAAACGTTTCAGGTAGAAAATCCAAGTGTAAAAGCAATGCAGGATGTAAGTTTCCATGTTTCCATCATTTAAATTTGAAGCTTCAAGTTGGCCTTCTTAGTCGTGTAATGTAATATACCTTTCACTGCAGGTAGGGAAGGCATGCGGCGAGAAATGGAATAAAATGGCATTTGAGGTTGGTATTTTCCCTCCGATAGCCTGATGATGTCTGTTAGGTAGCTAGTCACCACACCATCTTGCTGCCTGGTAGTATAATATGGTTGATAGCAATATATGAAGCGGAAATGTAGTTTGGTTTCTTTGATGATTCACTTATTTCTGTTTTGTTATGGGAAATCAATAGAAGCTTCTTTCTCAAATCATGAAATGCAAGACCTTGCCTTGATATTTTATTCAGCAAGATTGAAATTTCACAACGTCCTTTTCTGCCTGCCCCTTGTACCTTGTCGATGTGCCTAGTAGCTAGATCAATTTCATTGCTTATCCCAATCCAGAGAAACAGCTGAAGGGATGCACTGACAATGGTTGTAGGTTTAAGAGTGGAAGTTTCATGACCTGTATACTCAAAATTGATTTTGTAGGATGTAAGCTAAGATTCCTATTGATGATGGTACACTATGGTACACTCACAACGTCCTTTTCTGCCTGCCCCTTGTACCTTGTCGATGTGCCTAGTAGCTAGATCAATTTCATTGCTTATCCCAAATTCCCAATCCAGAGAAACAGCTGAAGGGATGCACTGACAATGGTTGTAGGTTTAAGAGTGGAAGTTTCATGACCTGTATACTCAAAATTGATTTTGTAGGATGTAAGCTAAGATTCCTATTGATGATGGTACACTATTGCACATTTACTATGGTTTACAATTTGATTAGTAGGTTTATCGTTTCTATTTAGCTGGCTACACTTAAAAAATTTGAAGTCCCTACCTGTAGCCAGTTCTACACATATGAATCCACTTAACATTGATGATGGTAATGACCTATCTTTGCTAATACCGATCATATTATTGTGAAATTTCTCATTTAGGAAATGTAATTTGACACATAATTATTTAGCAGTTATGTCTTCTCGTTGACTTGTGTAAGACCACATTACATAATTTTGGTAGAATTATAAGGCATGTACAATGGTCGATAAGGTAGTCTTATCTTAAACCTTGCATGTAATTTAGAGATGACAAAAAAACATGTCTACAATGGGTCATCTCTTAGCCTTATCTTCAATAACTAGTTATTCCTAAAAACGTGGTGAGACATATTGTGCTAAGAGATCATCTCTTGCCTTCTTATGATTTCTCTCTCCCCCACCTCATCATTTATCCTACGTGGCATTGCAAAGATAGAACCATTGTACATGCCCTAAACCGTCTTCTAACTGTAAAAGATCTATTCAAATTTATGCTTACAAAAGGAAAATATGTTGCCAAAACTGCTAGACAATACATTATGCTTCATATCCTGCTGATGTTAACATTTTCACCTTGTTCATTGCACCAGGAAAAGGTGAAGTATTATGATCTAGCTACCGAGAGGCGTGCTGAGTTTGAGAAGGCGATGGCTCAATATAACAAGAAAAAGGTGTCTGTTGTACATGTATGTGCATATTTTATCCTATTTTTCGTTCATCTGATCATTTTTTATCCTACTTCATGTAGATGAACGGTGAATTGTCTGAAGAATCAGAGTAGAAGTGAACATTGGGTTCTGTTGATGCCACAAGTTAACTGGATGAATCATTCAATTGTATATTACATGCCTGAACATTGTATGAATTCTATTATCTATAGATGGCTGGAATTCTATACACCGAAATGTAACGTCAGTGTTACAATGACTCACTTCAGTCTCATATTGGCGCTATTCACCGGAACGGCCGAACCAGTGTGTTATGGGCAGTACGTTTACTGTTTCCGAGTGACATTTCAATAGCTGTAAATCTTAATCATAAGTCGGGCTCTCGTACACATTAATTAAACAGTAAACTTGTTTTTTTATATGACAATATCCTACTGGTTGACAACTAAAGTAAAGGTACTATGAGTGTGAAAATGTCAATAACGACTCCGTGGCCCAATGGATAAGGCGCTGGTCTACGAAACCAGAGATTCTGGGTTCGATCCCCAGCGGAGTCGTTTTTCTTTTTTTAATACAGTTTTGTTCGTTCCATTTTGGTATTTCGGATGCAGTTTCGTTTTTCTTTTGGGAGTGTCTAACTATCATACGTCTGTTTTTCAAAGTGGTTTAGGTTGTTTTTTAGTCCAGTCATTTGATGACATGTGGCGTCATTTGTTTTTTCAGCCCAACTCTCGAATGAAAGAAAAGCGATTGTTTTCGTTTCACTTTCAGGTCGAATTCCCCTTCCCCCCTCTCGACCTTCTAATGGGCCGGGTTTGCAGATATAGTTCACGGACCCAAAAAAAACAGGCAAAAACGCAATCCACCAAGAAAGTTGTGTAGCTCGCCAAACCAAGCAGCTGGGCATCAGCTCACGACAGCTCCCCATGGTTGAACCACTCAGATACGGTTCCAAATTCAGTAAAAAAAAGAAGAGAAAAAGGAATCTTACCTTATGATTCATGCAAAAAAAAGACACTTGGAAAAGAGAGAGATACCATAGTTGTTGCTGGCATTCCTATACAAAAAAGAAGACATATCATAAATTGCCACATCAGGTAAAAAACCAAAAATGAACTGACCTTGAGGAAATTAGCTCTATAGAAGATCAGTAAGTGCAGACTGACTAAGGTACTGAGGACACAAAAAGCTGAAGGGACAAATGGCTGAAAACTACATCTACAAAAAGCAGTAGGTGAAAACATGACTTCAAAACTGACCACCAGATAAAAACATGAAATACTAAAAAAAGGAAAAAAAATCAGCAATGCCAAAATGAGATTATCACCCTACTTTAGTTGGAGGGAAAAAAGGGTCATGCCATTTCAAAAAGCGAAATAACAAAGAAAAATTATCTGAGATACTGATTCATAAAAAAAACAGAAGGTTCAACTGACGAAATACTGATTCATGTAGCTTTAAAAGCTAAATAAATAACAAAACATCCACTGGATTACATATTGTTCAATCGACTGTAACAATAAAAAATATGAATGCGCACAGCCTCCTGACTAAACTGTAGCAACTCTTGATGATCATGATCAATTTGAACTCCTCAAAATGTGTTTCGCCTGATGGTGATTAGTACACCATCGCCAACACTAAGGTCCTTCTCAAACAGAAACTCCTTCCACTCCACTTTAAATTCAACTCGACTGTCCATGCAAGTCTTGTACACATGAGTGGTGATCCTCCCTATTTCCAGATGTATGCCAGCCAGACCATCCGCCGCAATCTGGAGACAGAAAACTACCTTGAAATGTATCATATTCCCACTAAACTTGAACCGAATATGGTATCATAACCCAAAAACTAAAAAAACACTGAACTTGAGCCGAATATGGTACCTATATTCCTTTAATTAAACGGAAACTAAAAAAGATAAATGACTAAACTGCCAAAACTGAACTGTGAGAAGTAGATGCTCCTACAGCCAACCTGGCGACTCCACACAATAATTATCAAGAAGTAAGCACTGAAAAAAAATCTAGGAGATAAACAGAAGTGACACAGTGAGCAAAAACACAGGGTCCGCAGAGTCATAACTGAACCGTGATGAGCTAAATGCTTCTCCTGAGAAGTAGTTCTAATAACCTGAAAACTGAAGACTGCCCACACACACCCTGATCTATAGTGATAACTAGTGATCTGAATAAGAAGCTAATGCATGGTTGCCACACTTGAACTGAAGACTGAAGAAAGAAATAGATTACTGAAGAACAATCCACTACGAAGATGACTGAAAATATTATAGGACAAGACTAAAATAATTTGCACTGGAAGAAAAATTCACTCAAAATGAAACACTGAAAAAAAAAAGACTAATGATAGAATTAACTGAAGACATTGACTGAAAAGGACAAGATTGAATAACAATGGGTAACAGAGAAACCTGAAATTGAAGGCAACCTAATGAAAAAAAGATTAACGATAGAATGAAAGACTGACAACATAGGACAAAATGAAACACGCCTACAGAAAACTGAGGATGAATTTCTTCACTGATTGAAGCACACACTACACATAACTGAACGCAAGCTAATTGGAGAACTGAAGAATAGAGAGAAACTGAATATGACTGAAAAAATTTAACGGAATATGACTGAAATTGTAGACTGAACTAAACTGAAGATTCACTGAAATTGTTAATTGAACTGAAGAGCTAATGACTGAATGAAAAATGAAAGAAAATATTACAATAATCTGAAGAAAATCTAAACAATGACCAAAGTTAATCACAACATAAAAGACTTACAAAAATAACTACACGACTGAAAACTGAATAACTATGGACATGTACTGAACCAATAAATACAGAAAAAGAATAAAGATTGATAACTGATACATGGGTGCCGATCCTTAGGGTTATTGACGACTAATAACTGAAAGATATTGATCCTTAGAGGGGTACTTATAACTAGCTCTGAAGACTAGGAACTGAAAACAAAGACTGAAGACTGTAGAAATGACACATAACTCTGAAACTACTTGCAAAAATAACTCTGAAACTGATGGAATGAACCATGAACCAAGTAAATGAAACAGACTGAAAACATAAAAGAGAGACTGAATATTCTCCAGTAGAAGATGACTAAACTGTTATTCTTTTTTCACAAACCTAAACGATGAATCAAACACCTATACAAAAACTGGTATTAATAACAGAAATAACAGAGGAAATTTACTATATATGAAAACTGAACTAGGGTGAGTAGATCTACCAGAATAAACAGAAGAAAATCCCTAAATATGAGAAAAATTGATGCCAAAATACTAAGAAAATGAACTAAAAATCGAAAATCAAATACATCTAGCAGAGAACTAAGATCTAAAACATAAAAACTTTAGGAAAATACATACAAAATGAATCTGAAGGAATCGAGAGGACTAACTGAAAAAGAGGAACCACATACACTACCTGTGGAACCACATACGCCTAGGAAATCCCCTACTTCCTCCCGAGAAAGGGAGGAGATGTTGGAGAAGGAGAGGAAGAGTTCGTCGGAGAGAGAAATGAGAGGAAATGAAAAAATAGGGAGAGGAAATGAAATATGTGAGCGTGTCTCCAAAGAAAGTTATGCTTGCCATCTCAGTCAACCTGAAACAAGACACAATGAAATTCCTTCTACACTCCTTGTCTTGTGTCACTAAAGCAGCACTGTTTGGCAGGCCCAACACAAAATGAAATGGATCAGTTGAAAATTACTTCTCTGAACCTACAAAAGATTAAAAGTGCCATTCATCAAGTACGTACAGCCACAAAAAATCCTGGAACAGATACAGAAATTTGGCAAATCAGCAAAAATGACTTTCATAAAAAGGGCACGGAACACACAGATTCACCGCATTTGCTAGCAATGCTGTCCTATACTATGGCATGAAATTGCTAGCCCAGCCGCAGAAAAACACTAGCTAGTGGACATAGGAGACGAAAAGATGATCACAACACATCAACAAACATGCCAGTCTAGAGAATATGTTCTCTTAAAATTAACTTAAAGCACCAGAAAAAAAGAGTTAGAAAAGCACTCTTGTAGAAGATATTGCCCAGATTCCTTAAAAAAACAGACACCAATCCACGGGATTTTTTTTTACAAAACCCACTAACTAGTGCCTCCTTGCCAACTAACAGATGTAGGATTAACTCTGCTTGACCAAAAAAAAGCAGGAAATCAATGAGACCACAAGCAACAGGAATATCCCCCTCGATGCTGTTGTTACTCCAACAAAGCACCTCACATTTTTGCTCCCAGATGCCATCAACTAATCATCAGCCTACACATCCACAAACTCAAGACTAGGCATGTTATTGCATCCGAATGGCTTGGAATTAACATCCGGGGCCATAGCACAGTGGGCTGACCGGTGACCGCAAATTTGAGTGCTTCTGCTTCATGAGCAACTCATGAATCAGAACACTAATCCTGACCCACAAAAGTAGAATTAACACATTCTGCATTCCTGTGCTATGGCATGAAATTGCTTGGTCGGCCGCACATAAACACCAAATCCTGACCCCCTACGAAGTGAATCTAACACTTACACACCTACAGAAAAAATGCACTAGATTCCCTTCGAAAATATGGATCGCCAGTACACACAAATTACTGATAAACGAGTACCCCCTACATAACACATAATCTGAAAAAGGGGGAAACATAGCTGAACGCACAGCCCCAGAAATTCGTGGGCGGAAAATCGAGCTCCATGGATCCAATGATCTAAAAATCGAGACGATGCTGAGATATCTCATGAAATTAGTGCAAGGACGATTAATCCCACACAACCAAAAAGGATCCGAGGGAGCGCCACTAACAGATACACGGAAATGAGCACAAAAACTGACAGAGAAATTACTCACATGAGAGGTGCGGAGTGGGGAAAAAAACAATCCGTACCTCCCACCCGACCGGCGCCGACGACTGATTCCGACCTCACCGGCGAACGCCGGGATTGACGGGAAAACGCCATCAGCCTCCTCTCGGTACCACTCTCCCTCTCCTTCCTCCTGCTACTCCGCGGCATCTAGACTCCCTCTTCCTAGGGCTGCTCGCCGGCACCTTCCCGCTCTCCATGACCTCTCGCCAGCCTCCTGCCAGCCCCTCGCCGCTGTTCGCCGACGGCCAGAAAGCGGATCCGGGTACAGACGGCCCCGTGCCCAGTCCATATTAGCCCAAACAAGAACTGAAAAGGCCCGGTACGCGCCACATAAGACTGACTGACTGACCGAGCAGCGCCAAGATTCGTGTGCATCCGACGGCCACAAAAACGGCCTAAAGCCAAATTAAAAACAGACGTCTGAAAATTAGTAAAACTGTTTCTTTTTTTATACAGTTTTGTTCGTTCTATTTTTGTATTTTGGGTGCAGTTTCATTCATAAAAAAATTCAAATACTATCAAATACAAAGTTTTATTTATGACATTGCCATCTACTATATGATGGCGCTTAACCTTCGGGTTAAGGTTATAAATAAGATCGTCACTCTTTCAATGGCCTTTTCGGTGAGCTGGATGTAAAAAGGTCACTGAAGGAAAACGCAAGGTTAATTGGGATAAAGTGTGCAAATCAAAACTCCACGGTGGCCTTGAGTCGTTTTTCATTTTTAATACAGTTTTGTTCGTTCAAATTTTGTATTCTGGGTGCAGTTTTGTTCTTAAAAAAAATCAAATACTATCAAATGCAAAGTTTTATTTATGACATTGCCATCTACTATATGATGGCGCTTAACCTTCGGGTTGAGGTTATAAATAAGATCAACGCTCTTTCGACGGGCTTTTCGGTGAGATGGATATGAAAAGGTCACTAAAGGAAAATGCAAGGTTAATTGGGATCAAGTGTGCAAATCAGAACTTCACGGTGGCCTTGTTGTCCTCGATCTGAAATAGTTCTCTTCTGCCCTTCGCATTTGTTGGCTTTGGGGAGAGCGGCTCACCAATGTCAAACCTAGGGTTGGCTTGGGAACCCTTGCGGCGTGCACAACCGAGACATCAAATACAATGTTTTATTTATGTCGTTGCCATTTATTATATGATGACGCTTAACCTTTCGTTGAGGTTATGAATAAGATCGACGCACTTCGACGGGCTTCTCGGTGGGCTAGATGTGACAAGGTCAGTGAAGGAAAATGCAAGGTTAATTGTGATCAAGTGTGCAAATCAAAACTTCACAGTGACCTTGTTGTCCTCAATCTGAAATAGTCCGCTTCTGCCCTTCACATTCATTGGCTTTGGGGAGAGTGTCACCCTTGTCAAACCTTGGGTTGGTTTGGGAAACCCTTGCGACCTACACGACCGAGACATCTTTGCGGCGGCCACAAGGGTTGTGGTGGGCGATGGTCTTCTCTTCACTTTCTAGGAATCGGCTTGGTTCAATGGTTGTGGCCGAAGGACATCGGTCCAAAAAGTTTATGATCTATCCAAAAGGAAGAATTGTTCGGTTCAGAAAGCACTTCTCAACAATTTTTGGGTCCCCCAGGTGAAGACCACTGAGAGCATCACGATTGACCATCTTAACTAATGTGTTACTTTCCGGGAGAAGCTCCCTCACTGCACCTCAAACCCGACATGACCGATACTATCTCTTGGAAGCTCACCAAAGACGACCACTGCTCTACGGACTACAATGTGCAATTTATTTGTTTAGTCGACTCGGATATGAGTAGGAATGTTTAGAGGATCTGGACTCCCCTAAGTGCAAGTTCTTCGCTTGGCTCGTCATCAATAATAGGATTTTGACGCTCATCGGTTACAAAAAAAAGGGATGGCCTAATTGCAACATCTGCCCCCTTTGCAAGCAAGTTCAGGAATCGACGACTCATCTTCTTTTTAAATGTCGCTACGTGATTAGAGTTTGGGGCATGATCAAAGCGTGGCTAGGTCTCCATGATGTCCATCCTCACGATTGAGCCATCGTCGACTATGTGAAGATTTGGTGGAGCACTATCGCATCTAGGATGACGCAATCGCGAAGGCCGCTAACCTCTCTTATGCTAATCATCTCATGAGAAATCTGGAAAGAGGGGAATGCTAGGGTATTCCATAACATTATGGTGCATGTTGGTGTTTTCGTCGCGAGAATCAAAGAAGAAGCGACGTTGTGGTGCCTTCTCGGTGCTAAACATTTATGTAACATGATGCCGTGAGAGTGATGTATTGTATGTGGCCTTTGTCCTTTTGAAATCTGGTCTGAACCTCTAAAACTCTTTATTCAATGAAAATGGCAAATCCCCCTCAATAAAAAAGCAATGAAAATGACAAATCTTTTGCCTAGTTTCCAAAATAAAATAAAATGTGGCTAGTACTTGGCTTCCACTTATCCTGGTATTGATAATTTGACGGTTTTGGGAATGCAGATGAAAATAAACCATTTTAGAATACAAACATGAAATTGGGACTTGATGGCCAAAGTAGAGGGCTGAAAATAAGATCCCCAAATTCAGTTTGGCGAACATTGTACTGCAGGGGCGGACGCACGTTAGAGGTTGTGGGGGCACCTGCCCCCACTCGATTTTCTCATCCACGTATACTTGATCGTGCGTATACTTGTCTGCCCCCACTTGGGACAGTACCCTGCCCCACTCAGCCCATTTTCTCGTGTATTTTTAGGAGCCCATGGAATCTAACTAAACTCTGAGGAATCAGCCCACCAAAGAGTAAGAATTGCTACAGCCCACAGCTTGTGCACGTTTCACACATTGCCTTCTCGATCGCAGATTTTCATTGACCTATTTGACTCATGGCATCCCTAAATTGTATACACACGCACGCTGTCGCCACGCAGGGGTCGGAAGCGCTGGCTGCTGCCCACCTCGCCGCTCACGCGGTCGTCAGCTTGCCGCTGATAATTGCCGACTTGCCGTCCTTCATCCTTCCTGGTCTTGCATGAAGGCGCCGCAGCACATCTTCCATCTCTAAATCCTGAATATGCAATTCCCTAATTTTAATTGACATCAAGTTAAGCCGTATACGTCATGTAGGTTCTTCTCTTTTCATTTTTTTTGTTTGGGCGATATCTATCCTAGAAATCATGTTAGCCTCACCAATTCATATGTATAATTTACTGATTGGGGTGAATAGCCAGTTGGAACATTCTTCTTGAAACATAATTTTTTTGTATAAACAACATTTTAGTGACGAGTAAAATAGGCTAGTCCGGCCAGAGCAACTGCAATTCAATTGGGATGATCTATTAATATTTCCTAGTCTCTAAGACGATTCAATTTCATGTATGATGTGTGGTAATTTTAGGAATTCATTTAACATTTCACTTTTTGGCACAGCCATAGTGGGTTTTTTTCTTTCTTTCAAAAACTAACAACTACCAAGATACATGGATTAGTTGATTTGAACGATCTTTCTAGAGTTGCCTTATTTATAAATTTGGGTATGCCTTTTCTCTAAAAAAACAATCTTTCTAGAGTTCCGTTTAAAAGGAAAAGGATTGCATATTATAATCCCGATCAGCATGATGATATAAGAAGAAAATACTTGATGTAGGGGGTGGCCACTCGCGAGCCTCATCCTATAACGTCTAAACCAATGATGGTTTCAAGGTTGGAAAAAGCGGTAGGCGTAAGCGAGGCGGTTGGCCTTCGCCTAGTGCCTAGGCGGTGCCTAAGCGCCCTAGGCACGGCCTAGGCGGTAATATAGTTTTTACTTTTAGTGTATTTGTGATTATTATATGGGTGTTGATATTAGTTTAGGGAGTATAAATAAGTTAATTGCCGTCTACTTTCATTGGAATATAACCAGTTTGGCATATCAGTGCAGTATGTGGCATGATTTCTTGCTTGGGTAGGAAATTCCTTGCTTGCCCTGCCTAGACCTCCATTTATGCCCAATGCGAGGCGTTTGGCCATTGCCTAGCGCCTAGGCGTGCCTAAGCGCCTCCTAGGCACTGCCTTTTCCAACAGAGGATGGTTTGGAAGATCAATCCACATTTTAATGGCGATTAGCATGATCAGTACGTGGTAATTGGTTGGGGTACAACGAGGCAGAGGACGTTGCATTGTATGATAACGGTATATGTGGTAGTTCATATGGGTGCTTATTTTGTTGGTATATCGCCATACATTCTTGCCCCCTCTCAAGTTTTTTTCTGGGTCCGCCCCTGTTGTACTGGCGCATGTCATGGCAATGTTGGGGAATCGTGTGCGCTCGTCTCTAAATGTGATCCATGATTTCACCTGATTAATCAGGTGTTCAAAACCCCCTCGAGCTCTCGCGACCGAGTCGCCCCCGCGGGCGACCGGCCGCGCATCGCCGCCTCCCTCCTCCAGTCCCCTCCTCTTCCCTTCCTCCTGCCGCCGTCACTGGCGCCCGCGGCCGCCCTGGCCCCAGGGTTGTTGGTGGCGGCGCCCCCCTGACCTTCCCCTCCCGGTGGCTCTCCGGCGCGGGGCGGAGCTGCACCGGGGGGTGCTCCTAGGCGGCGACGGACCGGGTGGTGGCGGGGTTCCCTGGCGCGGCGCGGGCGGGCGGCTGGACGGCGGCAACGTCGTTGGCGGCGGGGTGGCGCTGCGGTGGGTTCTGACGGTGGCGCTCGACCCAGATCTGGGCCCTACGGGCCCCATCTGGGCATGGGCGGGCCGGCGGCGGGGCGGATCCGTGGCGAGACTTTCGGGAGGTGGGGGAACAGCGCTGAGCGGCGTGGTGCTGGCGGCGCCGGCGCCATCCTGCTGCAGCATGGCCGGCGGGGCTTAGCGGGCCCGTTGCGGGCCCGGCCGGGCCAGGGGTGCCCTGGTTTGCCCCGCTGCCATGTCCGGACGGCAACCGCGACTGTGCCGGAGGCGCGCGCCTCTCGTACGACGGCGGAGGAGGTGGTTCCCTCCCGCTCAGCCTTGGTGTTGCCGCTCCTATCGCTTGGCTTTTCTCTCCGGTCCTCTTGGCCTCGTGTTGGTGCTCGTAGTGAGACAGCTTGGGTGGCGGCGCAACCGCGTTGGCGCATGGTGTTGGGCGGTGGTTTGGCTGGTCGGCTCCGGTTGGGCGGTGGGGTTGGTGTGCGGGAGAAATCCTTGCCGGTTCGGCCGGCTCTGATGCTGTGACACCGACGGGTGCCACCATTCCTTCTTGGAGAGTGTCGGTGGTAGCCATCCTCCACTTTCCTCCGCGTACCGGGGGAAACCCTAGGACTCGTCCGGGCGGCAGCGTCGTCGGCGTCGCATTCCTTCTTGAAGGTGTCGCTTGGTACACGGCAGATCGAAGCCTCGGGCGGTGGTGGTTTGTCTCCGAAGGGCGCAGCGGTAGCGGTTCATCCATGCTTTGTCGAGCTCCATGCTTTGTCGAGCTACCGTTGTTGGCATTTATTTCTTTTTTTTTTTGGGCTTGATATGCTGCTCGCCCCAACAATACTATATATATGGTGTTCGTTGCTTTGGAATACAAAGCGGGGGAAACCTTTTTTTGGTAAATGTGATCCACCGGTTCTAAAGCGAAAGTGAGATGAGAAAGAATCAGGTGCCGTTGCCCTGACTGGAGACGATGATGGAATAGAGACCATGGATAAAAAGTCCCGTAGCACTTTTCTTTTTCAACTTGAAGCAAAACTATTCTTGCGGACCTTTACATATATCATCCCAAGTCCGAGCCATTGTGTGTGCGTGCTCTTGATTCACGCGGGAACAATGGCCAAGGCGATGCCAGACCAGAAATCCGGCGATGCAGCAACGGCGGCAGCGAATCCGCTCGAGTTTCATGTGTACGGCCCCCGCAACCTGTCATCCATCAGCTGGAAAGATCTCCTTAGCTCAAGCTGGTCAGTATACTCGGCACATTTATACTCACACTTGCCCAGTTCGCCTGAATTACTGCAAGTTTATTGCGATGGTTGATGCAGGAAGAACTCCAACTACCGGCGGATGGTGATCGCGTGCTTCATCCAGGGGGCTTACCTGCTGGAGCTGGACCGGCAGGAGAAGCGCGACGAGCGCACCGGCCTCGCGCCGCAGTGGTGGCGCCCGTTCAAGTACAGGCTCGCCCAGGTGCTCGTCGACGAGCGCGACGGCTCCATCTACGGCGCCGTCCTCGAGTGGGACCACCAGGCCGCGCTGTCCGACTACATCCCATTCCGCCCCACCCGTGCGCCGGCAGCCGTCGTGGCGCTGCGCGGTACGCTGCTCCGTGCGCCCACGTTCCGCCGCGACGTGGTGGACGACCTCCGGTTCCTGGCCTGGGACAGCCTCAAGGGCTCCGTCCGCTTCGCCGGCGCGCTGGCGGCGCTGCGGGACGCCGCGCGCAGGTTTGGCGTCGGCAACGTTTGCGTGGGCGGGCACTCGCTGGGAGCCGGGTTCGCGCTGCAGGTGGGCAAGGCGCTGGCCAAGGAGCGCGTCTTCGTGGAGTGCCACGTGTTTAACCCGCCGTCCGTGTCGCTGGCCATGAGCCTCAGGGGGTTCGTCGAGACGGCCGGCGAGCTGTGGGGCCGTGCGCGCGCGTGGATCCCATACGTGGGTTCCCAGCCGGCGGTGGACACGAGCGGCGGCGACGGCCACAGTGAAAGTGAGGCGAGGGCGTCGCTGGCGCAGTCGGGGATGGGAAGGTGGCTGCCGTACCTGTACATCAACACGAACGACTACATCTGCTGCCACTACAGCGACGCAGCGGGCGGGACGGCGACCGTGGCGGTCGACAGCGGGGGCGGGAACGGCGGTGGCAAAGCGGGGGTGGCGACGATGCTTGTGGTGTCCAAGGGGCCGAGCAAATTCCTGGCAGCGCACGGGCTGGAGCAGTGGTGGGCCGACGATGTCGAGCTGCAGGTGGCACTCAACCACAGCAAGCTCATCGACCGCCAGCTCAGGTCGCTCTACGCAGCGCCGCCTGCCGCACTGCGTGCCCAGAGTTAGGCTTGTGCCGTCGTTTTACCCGGGAGCAACAAAATACTTCAGATTCCATTTAAAAATGCAAATGTCCGGGTATTTGAGCGTGGAGAATTTTTAATGAAAAGATTCACAGTTTTGTGATAGAACGAATGCAAAATTAGTCCCATGTCAAAAACGCTCTTATCTCTTATTATGAGAGGGTGAGAGTGTAAAAAATATTTTTATATAATGGAGCGGAGGGAGTAGGTATCTACTTTTCGCAAAGAAAAACTAAGTTTCTACGATACACCCTTTGAGGTCAACCTGGGATCGGCGTGAGTTGATACGGGTTTAGTGGTGTGGATTTTATTTTTGATGTCAGTGGATAGGCTTAATCGGTTTAATGATGGAAAACGGTGTGGTCTGGGGCGGGTTGACCAATTTTCGGCTTAGAGACGCCGTGGTTTCAACCTGCAAAATTGAAATGACTCAAGAGCAATAATGCTACACTTAAAGCATCTTCAACAGACGCGCTAAATAAGCGCCGCGTTAAAAAATTAATCTTTTTACGCGCGCTATCGCTCCGGGCGCCTCAGCGGAGGCACAAAAACCGCGCGCGGCATAACCAGCTCAGCGCGCGGGCGAAAACACCATCGCGCGCCGTTTATTTGCTGCGCCCGCTCCCGCATGCTGCACACTTGAGTCCCGCTCGCAACTCCACTTATCCATCTAGCCGCGGTGCTGCCACCGCCCGCGCCATCCCATTTCTTCCGGCGACCGTTCCGGCGCTTCCCCGGCCTATCCCCCGCGCCGCCGCTGCTTCCTCCGTCTCTCTCTAGTCACCGCCGCCCTCGCGTGCGGCAGTGTCCGACGAACAGCGCCCGACCGCCCACTGCCGCTCGGCGCCCGCAAGGTATGTATTGCTTCAACTTCACTTTTTTTTACATGAATTTGATGCATATTGTTTGTAGTTTTTATAGCTTAGTTTAAATTGAACATTGTAGATGAGTTCGTCATATGATTCTTCCGAACAAGAATTTGATCTGGAAGAGGAGGAGGATCTTGCAATGATCGTAGCTATGCACATCAATAAAAAACTGAAGCACGGTGTTTCGGTTATGGGTCGACAGAAAATTTGGAGGGATAGGATCGATGCCCACAACAGATTGATCAGACACTATTTTGCGAATAATCCCGTGTACCCCGAGTCGTATTTCCGGTGCCGGTTTAGGATGAGCACCGAGTTGTTCAGGCACACTGCAGAGAAACTAGCGAGCCATGACCGGTTTTTTCAGCAAAGGAGGAATGTCGCCGGAGAGCTCGGGCATAGCACCTTTCACAAGGTGACAACCGCTCTGTGTATATTGGCATACGGTATCCCCGCTGATCTAGTTGATGATCACTTGACCATGGGTGAGAGTCAAGCCATCATGTGTGTCAAGCGCTTCACAGTCGGAATTGTGCAAGTGCTTGGCCAGGAGTATTTGAGATCTCCCAATGCTGAAGACGTCGCAAGGCTATTGGAGATGAACAAAGCTTGTGGCTTCCCGGGTATGCTTGGCTCAATAGATTGCATGCATTGGAGTTGGAAGAATTGTCCTAAGGCATGACATGGCCAATTCCACGGTCAAAAAAAAGGGTTCCACTATAATCCTTGAAGCGGTGGCCGATCAAAAGACTTGGATTTGGCATGCTTTTTTTGAAATGTCTGGATCTTTGAATGACATAAATGTTGTCAACCGGTCACCACTGATGAATAAGATTGCAAATGGTGAACTGCCACCGGTGTATTTTGTTGCAAATGGTCGTACATACAACTATGATTACTATCTTGCGGATGACATTTACCCAAAGTGGCAAACATTTGTGAAGCCGTTGAAAAACCCGGAAGGTAAGACAAATCTTGATTTCCACAATGCTCAGGCGGCGGCTAGAAAAGATGTGGAGAGAGCTTTGGGATTTTGCAAGCCCAATTTGCTATTATGAGAGGACCGACTAGAATTTGGGATCAAAAAATGCTTTGGTGCATCATGCACACTTGTGTGATCATGCACAACATGATCATCAAGAATGAGCGTGGCCAGGATTTAGACTACTCTCACTATGAGCTCTCGGGACATCTCGTGCGAGTGCGACGGAGGGCTGAAAGGGTGGCCTGTTTTGTTGCCTCTTATCATGCGATTTGACGTCCCGGAACGCATAATGATCTTCAAAAGAATCTCATCGAGGAGTGGTGGGCATGAAATGGCCGACAAAGAGCATCATGATTTATGCATTTGATGTTGTATTGTTGAACTATTTGTTGTATTGAAAGATAAACTACTTGTTTGATTTGTAATAACGAAATCGAACTATTTTTGTTGATTTATTTTGTTTGTGTTTGATCTTTTTGCTTGTGTTTTGAGCGCATATGTTGTTTGAGCGATAGCGCGCGCTGCATTTTAGTGTGCCTGCTAGATTTATGCACGCGCTGCATTGTACAGCGGCCGCTGAAGCCAGCGTTGGCCGCCGCGCCAAAACAGGCGAACGACGCGCCGCAAACTGATTTTTAGCTCCCCGCGCGTTGGGCAGCTATTGGAGATGCTGTTATGGAGACTTGGTTACAGACTGCAATTTACTCATAGATCTAGCATTGTTTGGTTAGTCCGATGAAAATCATGGGGGAGGGGGCGTAGAGAAAAATTAGGGAATGACAGCTCAACACATCAGCATGTAGACTTCTTCCATAGAATTCATTGCGTAAGTGTAGCATTATTGACCGAATAATGGGTTGAAACCATGGGTCAAAATCCACTGTTCTCCTTCTCTCGAGGCCTGAACATAACTCTCCACCCTTGTCCCCATCCCAAACAGAACTCTAGGGTTCCATGCTCGCAACTTTGGCTAAGAGCTCTAGCACGGGTGATTCAACTAGTCCATCTTCTGGTAGGAGATCAAAAGTGTGGGAACACTTTGAGTCAGAATTGGTAATGATAGATGATATTTCTAAGGCTGACTGCAAGTACCGCAAGCTAAAGCTGACGAGGAATAAAAAAAATCTGAAAAGAGTAGCCTATTAACACATTTCCGAGTCATGCTCAAAGATTGAAGTTGTAGATAGGAATAGGTTTCTTGCTACCTAAGAAGCGATTAGATATTGACTTTGCCTTCGATCCTAGGAGATGTCGAAGACTCATGACCAAGTACTGTATCCATGCTGAGGTCCCATTTAGAAAATTTAAGAACCATTACTTTGACGAGTGGATGGAACGAATGCAACGAACCTTCAAAGTACTTGGCCGTCAAATAATTCGCAACGATTGTCTTCTTACACATGAGGACATGAAGCAACAGTTGCACACTAAATTGCAGGGTCTCTATTCTCGTGTATGCCATGCCTCACCTCAGATATGTATCACTACTCACTATATTGATGCCAGCTTCATCTTGAAAAAGAAGGTTATATCTTTGAAGCTCATGAAGTATCCACGTACAAATGTAGCCATCGGGACTCTTAGCACGTGCCTGGTAGAATGGGGTATCAAACGAAAATTACTTACCCTGACATTCGACAATGCACCGAACGATACAAAGGCAGTTCAATTATTTGTTAATAAGGACCACAACTTGCTCTTTGATGGAGTGGATTTTTCATGTGAGATGTTGGGCACACATTCTGTCGATGTTCTGGAAACCAGGGTACCAAGACTTTTCTGCCTGCGGCCCACAGCGTGGCTCCATCGAAGGCCTGGTATGACCCATCTACAACACCAACAAGTCAAGACCCTCGCGAGGCGGACGACGCCAAAACCTTCGAAGGGAGTGGCCTCCTCAGTCTGCCTCTTGAGGAGCAAAGATTTCTATGCAGGTGCTCAACCTCATGAGGTTGCGATGACACAAGCCGTAACGACCAAGGCCAGGCGGGCGCTAGCGGGCGCGGAGGAGCATGTTTCCTCTTGGGTGCTAAAGAGGCAAGCGCAGGCGCGGAGTCCTGAGGAATCAGCCAAAGGTTTCCATTCCCATGCAACGAGATCAGGACCGCCAGGATGGATGTCATCACCGAGCCCACCACAGCGTCACGACCAGAGGGTTTGCAGGCAAAGACCACCTTTTGTCAGGATAAGATGTACTATTTGTCCCCTTTCAAATTGGCCACTGTGGCATCCCTTCCCGCCTACGTTTTGGGGGAAGAGGACCAAGGCCACTATAAGTATAGGCTAGCCACC
>NC_041385.1:453564910-453615158 GCF_002162155.2 Triticum dicoccoides
CACCAGAGCAGACCTCGCGAGGTTGTTCGTCCCATGTACTAGTTCATCCTCAGCCCCTCATGAGGCAAATCCACCACAAAGCAGGAGTAGGGTCTTACACCGCAAGGTGGCCCGAACCTGGATAAACTGCCGTGTCCGTCTTCTTCCTTGTTCATCGAGCTAGGCTGTGGGGGCGATGAGCTGGTTGGCTGAAGGGGTTGAGTTCTTCGCACATGCCCCAAAGTTCGAACCTTTTCTTGGGTCTGCGGAGCCCTGAATCCGACATTTGGCGCCCCAGGTAGGGGCGTGTCGAAGTCCTGCTTCCTCGTCAACCTCGCCCCGCTAGCGCCTCATCGTCCCCATGGCGGATGCCGCTCTGCCCGCCGCGCTACCAAGCGCTTACGGAAGTGCTGCAAGCCTCCACATGTTCACCCCTGGCCTGCGGCGGGTGCAGTGGCCGCAGAAGTTCAGGTCGAAGCTGCCCCCGCGGTACGACGACACGACAGACCCCATGGAGTTCCTCCAGGTGTACGCGGAGGCCATATGGGCGGCGGGAGGCGACAACCAAGTCATGGCGAACTGGCTCCCTATGGCCCTTACGGTCATACCGCGCTCCTGGCTGCTCAACCTGCCGGAGTCCTTAGTAGCCTCTTAGGAAGGGTTGCGCAATCTGTTCATCACGCACTTCGCGGCGCTGACACTCCACACCGCCGTGGCCATCCTCGGCGGGTCACAGGCGCCAGCCTCGCGCCGTCACATCAAGCAGCTCTTCTGGCAGGTGGGGGTCGCCCAGCCGCGACAGGGGGCTCCCCCAGGCCGGGCAGCACTAGAGGCCGGCATCATCTTCGATTCCAGGGATCACCCCAAGACTACGGTCGGTGCCAGCGGGCTTCCCATTCTCTGCACCCCCACCATCTGCAATGTTGCAGTCACCAGGACCCTCATCAACGGTGGTGCTGGCCTCAACGTACTCTCCGTGGAAGCCTTCGATCAGCTTCATGTGCCTTACAACCTGCTCGCCCCCACCAAACCCTTCTCAGGTGTGGTTGACGGCTCCACTCTCCCTCTCGGGCAGATTTGCCTCCCCGTCACCTTAGGCACGCACTACAACTACCGCACCAAGCTGGTCGACTTTGACGTCGCCCACATCGGCCTCTCATACAATGCCATCCTTGGGTATCCAGCCCTTGCCAAGTTCATGGCAGCGACACACCTGGGCTACAATGTCATCAAGATGCCTGGGAGCAGCGGCGTCCTTACCATGGCGGGAAACACCAAGGATGCGCTCCTAGCCCTCAGGCCCACCTTCAAGGTTGCAGCGGCCGCATGGCCGGACGTGAAGGGCACTCCGGAGACCCCGGAGGCCGCACCAGCAAAGAAGAAGCAGTTGTTCTCCCAAGACTGGGCTGAGACGAAGCAGGCACCAGTCGACGAAGGGGGCTCAGGCCCCACCTTCGCCATAGGTGCCGGCCTTCCCCCGGATCAAGAAGAGCCATTGATCAGCTTCCTTCGTGTGAACAAACATGTATTCGCATGGGAGGCGACGGACCTGGTGGGTGTCCTGCGGGGCGTAATTGAGCATCATTTGATGGTGTGCCCCAACACGCGCGCAATGAAGCAAAATGCGCGGCGGCAAGCCCCGAAGAAGCAGTCATTCATCACCCAGGAAGTCCACAAGCTGCAAGGAGCCGGCGTCATCCGAGAAGTATGGCACCCGGATTGGTTGGCCAAACCGGTCATCGTTCCCAAGAAGGAGGGTAAGGAGCGCATGTGCGTCGACTTCATGAGACTCAACAAGGCTTGCCCACAGGATCATTTCCCTCTTCCGCGCATCGACCAGATCGTCGACTCCATCGCCAAGTGCGATTTGGTGTGCTTCCAGGACGCCTTCTCGGGCTACCACCAAATCAAGTTGGCAGTGCAGGACATCGAGAAGACATCCTTCCTGACCCCATGCGGGGTGTATTGCTACACCTGCATGCCGTTCGGGCTGCGCAATGCCAGCGCAACCTTCCAGCGAGTGATGCATATGACCCTGGGTCGGCAGCTCGGGAGGAATGCCGAGGCGTACGTCGATGACATAGTGGTCAAGTCACGGGAATCAAGGACCCTCGTCGAGGACCTCGAAGATACTTTCGCCAAC
Source organism: Triticum dicoccoides (assembly GCF_002162155.2). Taxonomy (NCBI): domain Eukaryota; kingdom Viridiplantae; phylum Streptophyta; class Magnoliopsida; order Poales; family Poaceae; genus Triticum; species Triticum dicoccoides. The sequence continues at coordinate 453,567,033 of NC_041385.1, forward strand.
CTGCCCAAGGTAAACCCGCGTCTCAACCCAGAGAAGTGCGTGTTCGGCGTACCGTCCGGCAAGCTGCTGGGTTCCCTGGTGTCGCACAGAGCGATCGAGCTAACCCAAAGAAGATCAAGGCGATAGAGAGAATGAGCCCGCCGTAGACCCTCAAGGAGATGCAGAAACTCGCGGGCTGCGTGACCTCGCTGGGGCGTTTCATCTTCAAGCTCAGCGAGCACGCTCTTCCGTTCTTCAAGTTAATGAAAGAAGGGCCCGTTTGAATGGACTCCGGATGCCGAGGCTGCCTTTCAAGATCTCAAGAGGTAGCTTACCAGCCCTTCGGTGATTGTGGCACCTCGACCTCATGAGCCCCTGGTGCTTTACCTGGCCACCACAACCCACTCGGCTAGCGCGGCACTCATGGCGGTCTGGGAAGAGTGCATGAGCGCAGCGCAAGCGCACCGTCTGCAGCCACTCCATCGCCACTTCAGGATGGCGCTATCGGTTTCCGGGCTCCGCAGACCCAAGAAAAGGTTCAAACTCTGGGGCATGTGCAAAGAACTCAACTCCTTCAGCCAACCAGTTCGTCGCCCCCACGGCCTAGCTCGACGGACAAACAAGAAGATGGACATGGCAGTTTACCCAGGTTTGGGCCACCTTGCGGTCTAAGACCATACTCCTGCTTTGGGGTGGATTAGCCTCACGAGGGGCTGAGGATGAACTAGTACAAGGGAAGAACAACCTTGTGATGTCTGTTCTAGTGTGGATGTGAGCTGAGAGGATTCGACCTCCGTTCTCCCTTTGCTATGGTGGTGGTTGGCCTATATTTATAACGGTCTTGGTTCTCTTCCCCCAAAACGTAGGCGGGAAGGGATCCCATAGTGGCCAATTCGAACGGGGACAAGTAGTACTTTTTATCCTCCTGCAAAGCTCCTGGTGAGACGATGCGGTGGGCTCGGCGATGACATCTGTCCTGCTGTCCTGGCGGTCTTGGTCTTGTTGCACCGGAATGGAAACCTTTAGGCGATTCCTCGGGACCCCGCGCATGTGCTTCACTCCTTAGCATCAAATAGCAAACCTGCTGCTCTGCGCCCGTTGGCGCCCTCCTAGCCTTGATTTTCATGACTTGTGTCATCGCAACCTCATGAGGTTAAGCACCTACATAGAAATCTTCGCTCCTCAGGAGGCAGCCTGGAGAGGCCACTCCCTCCGGAGGTCTTGATGTCGCCCGCCTCGCGAGGCTTGGCCCCTCACAAGGGTCTTGTCTTGTTGGTGTTGTAGTTGGGCCGTATCGGGCCATTGATGGAGCCACGCTGTGGGCCGCCGGCAGGCAAGTTTGAGTACCCTGGTTCCCAGAACACCGACAGCATCCCCCAGGCCCAAGGCGCACCCAGACTTGGCTTTAAGGCAAAGACGAAGGGAAAGGGCGAAGCACCACGGGCCCAATCGCCCGCGGACCGGGTCGACCCGCTTGATGTGATGTGGGCATCTTCACTTCCCCATGCTGCCTCAGCAACTGCCCGACTTGACAACTGTCTAGTGCATGCGAAAAAGCCATCATTACCTGGAATCATGAGAGACCGGCGGTTGGCCTTCTTCCGGCTATAAATGGGGGAGGGGGAGGAGCCCCTAGTCCCACTTCATCTTCTCGCCCTCGGTTCTCCTTCTTCTTTGTCTTGTCATCTCGCTAGAGCATCTGTGGCGCCAGTGAGGAGGTTCTCCGCTGCGGAGAAGGGAAAGGCCCCCAAGGAGGGGCCGGATTCACCACCACCCAAAAGGGGGCGCGGCCTTTCCTGCAAGTACGTTGCGATGCTGGCGGTGGCTCCCCCGAGGGCATGGGCGCACACCCTTAAAAGCTGGTGCCACCTCCGGCGGCCGTGGGGGTGGACCTTCCCACGGCGGGGGTAACCGCGGCCAGGGCAGCTGCAACAAAGATGGGAGGCACGCAGTGGCTGTTCGGACACCGCGCCCACGGTCCCGCTCAGCCGACGATTACCCGGAGTTCGTGGTGTGTGTGGAGAGGCCTACAGGTGTCGTGTTCCAGCTTCCGCGCTTCTTTGCGGGCGCTTTACCGGCCGGGGGGCCCGATGGCCTTTGGCTGCAGGTAGACGGGTGCTGCAGCAAGGCCTCCTAGGTGGAGGTCGAGGTCACCGTTGTCGGCGTTCTGGGAACGGGGGTCCCCAGACTTGCCTGCCTGCGGCCTGCGGCATGGTTCAAGTAGGGCGCCCAGTGCGGCCCAGCTTCATCAGCTCAAGCTCAAGACCCTCGCGAGGGGCCAAGCCTCGCGGGGCGGATGACAGGAAGCTTCCTCAGGAGCAGCCTCACCAGGCAGGCTCGCGAGGAGGCGGAGAGATCAAGGCAGGGCACCTCGTGAGGAGCCCGTGACGCAAGCCATGACGATCGAGACCAGGCAGGCGCCAGGCGGGCACCGGCCTACGCAGTGTCCTTGTTTCCCCTTCGGTGCAAAGGGGGCAAGCACAAGCCAGGGCATCAAGCAAAGGTTACCGTTTCGGTGCAACAAGACCAAGACCAGCAGAACGGCAGGATGGAGGTCATCATGGAGCCCAGGACGACGTCATCGTCAGAGTCTTTGGCAGGTGAGGACCGACTTTAGTCAGGATAAGTGTACTAGATGTTCCCCTTCAAAATGGCCAATTGTTGGCGCCCTTCCCACTCATTATTTGGGAAGAGGCCCAGGGCCTCCCTCTATAAATAGGACTAGCCACCACAAAGTAGAGGCATCGAGAAATCGACCAAGGAGAGAGAGAGAGAGAAGCGATTGAACTCACCCAAGCAGTTCATCGCACCAGCTCAAGAACACCCCTCGCGAGGCTGTTCTTCCCTTGTACTGTTCATAATCAGCCCTAGATGCAATCCACCACACCCCAAACTAGAGTAGGGTATTACACCACACCGGTGGCCCGAACTAGTATAAACCTTGCGTCTCTTGTGTTGTTCATCGTGTAGCCTAGATCCTTTGCGAGGCGACAAGACGTGAGTTGGTAGAGGAGAGATCTTCGTGCGCACCCCAGTGTTCGAACCTCAAGGGTCTACCAGAACCCGAAATCTGACATTTGGCGCACCGGGTAGGGGTGCACCGAAATCTTTCTTCCACTATTCACGTGTGATCTTCCGTCGTGTCCATGGCTGACGCTCGCCGAGCTCGCGCCAAGCGTCGGGCTGCTCTCGCCACCCGCGTCGCCTAGACGGCGCCTGTCGGCGGTCGCCCCCGGTGTTCCCCGTCGCCTGCCACCAATGCCACCACTGTCCTGATGGGGAACGAGCAGCAGGCCTCATCCCTGCATCCTTCGGTGTGGCGGAAAGGCCGCACTGCCACCCCGTCGCTGACTCCAGCCGGTTCGTTGTCCCACGCCCATCGCGCCCCCACGGACACGCACGCTGCGCTGCTCCTGGCGCGTGAGCTCCTGCAGTGCCGTCCCGTCGACGACCTCTATGAGGACTGGCTCGCCCGCATCACCGAGCTCGTCAGCGCCGCAGGGGGCTCTCCCTTGCCATCCCTCTCGCTGCCTCGCCCTCCATCCTGCGCAGGAGGCAAGGAGCAGGAGGTGCCTCCGCCACCTCCTCCCCAAGAAGGCGCCTTGGCTCTGAGGCGCATGACCCCAGGACGAGACCCTCCACGTCCGGTGCCTGCGCGACAAGAAAGGAGCTGCCAAGAAATCCCTCATCCCCAAGAAGGTACCCGCGTGCTCCCAGCACCGGTGCGCCATGACCGCATCCCTACGCCACCACGTCAAGACCCCGCGCTGCTTTAGGCAGTGGTGCGCGGGAATTCCCAGGAGCAAGCCCCACATCAACAGAGAGCTTCGGTGGCCACTGCAGGCTTCCACGCCTTCACCGCCGAGCTGCGTAGTGTCGCATGGCCCGACAAGTTCAAGCCGGACCTGCCTCCTCGCAACGACGGCACTACCGACCCTGCGGAGTTCCTCCAGCTCTACGAGCTGGGCATCAAAGCCGCCAACGGAGACGAAAAGGTCATGGCGAACTGGTTTCCCATGGCGCCCAAGGATGGTGCCCGCACCTGGCTCCTGGCACGATCTCCTCCTGGGACGATATGCGCACCCGCTTCATCGCCAACTTTCAAGGCACTCGCGACCAGCCCCCGGCCATGAGTGACCTGTGCCGCATCAAGCAACATCCAGGAGAGACCCTGCAGAAGTACATCCAGCGCTTCAACAACGCTTGCCTCAAGATCCCCAGGGTGACTGAGGAAGCCATCATCTCAGCCTTCTCCGATGGCGTGCGTGACATCAAGATGAAAGAGGAGCTGGCCATCCATGAAGACCTGTGCACATCCCTGGAGCTGTTCAACTTGGCGACCAAGTGCACCAGGGTTGAGGAAGGGCGCCTTTCCCTCCTCGAGCTTCCAGCTGCCGATCCAGAAGAGAAGAAGCCCAAGGTTAGGGACGTGAAGCGCAAGGGGGCTGCTATGCTCGCAGCGGAGCCAGACACCAAGCGAGGCAGGGAGCAGCCTGAGTCATCCAAGGGCAGCCGGTACTGCGTGTACCACGACCTCCACACTCACAACACTAACGAATGCCAAGAGCTTAGGGCTGTGCGAGATGGGCATATCGGCCGACGCCCCGAGCGCAACGACCGGGGCTATGGCCGAGGAGGAGGAAGAGGTGGAGGACGATGGGAAGACCGTGGCCCTCGCCAAGGGTGGTGTGACCGACCTCGCGAGGACCGCTGGCAGGACGAGCCTCGCGAGGGAGGTTGGAGGGATCAGCCTTGTGAGGATCGCCCTCAAGGCAACGCAGGCCTCCCTCCTCTGCCACCACCGCCGAGGAGGAATGAAGACCATCATCAGGACGAGGGGACTGGGGGCTTCTAGGAGCTGCGTGCAATCGCTTGCATCCTGGGCGGCGCTCAGGCCCCAGCCTCTCAACGCATCTTCAAGCAGTTCCCTCGCGAGGTGAATGCAGTCCTCCCCAAGATTGAGGCCACGCGCCCCCTCAGGTGGTCTGCGTGCGCTATCATGTTCAGCTCAGCGGATCAGCTCAAGTGCTCAGCAACGGCCGGAGTCCTCCCAATGCTTTGCTCCTCAGTCATCAGCAATGTGCAAGTCACCAGGACCCTCATTGACGGCGGAGCAGGACTCAACGTCCTGTCCGTTGAGACATTCAACAATCTTCAAGCGCCATATGATCAGTTTTAGCCAACCAAGCCTTTCTCAGGGGTCACCGATGGTTCCACAGTTTCGATAGGGCAAGTTCGCCTTCCTGTCACCTTTGGGCAGCGCAACAACTACCGCACCGAGCTCATTGACTTCGATGTCGCCCACATTCGCCTGCCATACAATGCCATCCTCGGGTACCCAGCCCTGGCCAAGTTCACGATAGTGACTCACCACCGCTACAATGTCCTCAAGATGCCAGGGAGTGGTGGAGTCATCACAGTGCCTTGTGAGGAAGGGGATGCAGTGTGTTCCCTTGAGCGCGCCTTCCAAGCCGCGGCAATCGAAGACCCAGATTACAGGAGCGGAAGACTCCCCGAGGCAGTTCCTAAGAAGAAGAAGGCTTCACCTGGCTTGAAACCTCATGAGGCAGGCACCTCCGGGGGCGTTGCGTCAGGATCCGCGCCCGTTCAAGGGGCGCCACCCTTTGTCGCATAGGAAGGAGCGCCCGGCGCCCTCCTCGGGCAGGGCTCGGGGGCTCTTTCTTGGAGAGCCACCGACTTTGCCAAGATCACGAGGGAGGCGCTCGGGCACCACTTGGAGGCGTGCTTCAAGGCACGTTTCCCTCAGGAAGGTATGAGGCAAGGAGGGCCAAACCCTCAGGAGTTCATCGCGAGGAACACTCAGGAGCTACAGGAGTCAAGAGTCATGCGCGACAGCCACCGCCTACCCACTGCAGCCCCACATTCAGGCGAGGATGGAGGGCTGCGCGTCTGCATCGACGTACCAGGGCTCAACCGAGCCGTATCTCAGGAGCGCCTCTGGCCTTCACGCGTGGGGCGCTGCGAGGGCCCACCTCACAGCTACGTTCGCATGCCCTTCGGCCTACCGAACGTGGTCGCCGCTCATCAGCGCCTGCTGAGGAGCATTCTGGAGGCTCAGGGGGTCAGGCATCACGCGGTCCTGGCGGAGATGGAGATGGCCCTCGAAGATCCACCTATGCCCCCGGAGCCTCCCGAGGCTCCAGGTCCCGGGAGCTCGTGAGGGTCGGCTTCCTCACCACGCGTCGTCCGCTACTTCAACATTCCTTCGTCTTCAACGGTATCAGGTGACATCTTTCAAAGTTCCATTTTTAGCTGGGAGCGCCCGTAGGGCTGCATCATTCCCAGGTCGCGTGGGTCCGTCCCTACGGCATGTATCCATTTTGCTTATGCTCTTTACCTACCTAGTTGGGGCGCCCCTCGGGCTGCATTATCCCCAAGCTGCTCGGGCCTGACCCAGTGGCATTTGCTTTTTCTGCATCTATCTAAATGGATTTGCTCCTTCATGCTTAACGTGCTTGACCTAATCGTCTGCTCGATTGACACCTACCTTTGGAGCCATTCGCTCTGGCACGGCACTTGCGCACGGGTCCGTCCCTGCAACGCCGATAAATCTAAGTGGTCGAGCTCTGGCCGTGGCAGCCCGCAAGGCACCACCTCACCAGGCCCTTAGTGTCCCAATCACTCCCTCAGAGCGACCAATGGTTGGCTGGCAACCGTAACAACAGACCTTGCTTCCTCTCGTGATTGGTACGCAGGACCCGCTCTAGGAGTAACGCTGGGCACGTCGTGAGCCTCCTCTCCTTCTCTCCGGCACAATCCGCTTGCACGTTAAAAGGGGGGGTGCTTGAGCATCGCGACTCATGGGCTCTTACTGGCTCTCCAGCCCTCACCCCCTGGTCTTGACCCACGGCATCGCGACCTGTCATACCAGTGGCGGCTGAGCTCGCTCGAGGGCCGGGACCTGAGGACGTAGATCATGAAGGAAAGTGCAGGGGAGAGGGAAGAAGCTCGCAAGGACCTAACCCAGCAACACCTCAGCTGCCACCACGCAGGCCCGGCGCTTCGCCGAAAGCTACTCCAAACCTACCAGATAAGTCACGCGAAAACTGATTCGACTCAGAGCTAAACCCCCGCCTAGTGCAGCTCTGTCACAGCAACGTTGCCTACCTTTCTTGCCCAGCGAAGGCTGCTTGAGCGCTAAAGGGGACCTCCTGAGCATCGCGACTCAGGGGATCTTACTGGACCTCGGGCCGCTCACCTCCTGGCCTTGACCACGGCATCGCGACCTGGCATACCAGCGACGGCTGAAGCCTGCCTGGGGACCGGGACCTGTCAGCGTAGAGCACCAAGCCCTCGTGAGGAAAGAAAGGGGGAGCCGAGCCAGGACAGGACAAGCATCTCGCATCGATTCATGATAAAGATATAATATTCATAGAAGACATGGCCGGCGCCTTACATACCCCCGCGGGGTGGTGTTTCGATTCCTCGCAGGGAACAAAAGGTGCTAATCCTAAGGGACGCTAACTACACGCGTCTCCGCAGGAGACGCCATCATCAACAGTGGGCCGTCAGGCGCCGGCGCCAACCCCATCCAGATCAATGGCGTCGGCGACCTGATGCAGCTGCCCTGCTCCAGGAGCGACGCGAGCCCGGGGGCTCGTAGCTGTCGTCGCTCGTCTCCGGAGTCACGTGAAGCTCGGTGGAGTCGCTGGACTCCCCGGCTCCTCCGCTGCTGCCTAAGGAGCTGCCGGGGAAGCGGTGGGCAGGCCTGGTCCTTGCCAGGGCGATGCTCCGGCCGCCTTCCTTGGGGCAACATTCCAGCCGGCGTCCTTCCGCGTCGAAGACCTTGAAGAACATCAAGGAGGCGCCATCGTATTCGAAATGAATCACGAGGGCACCTCTAGTTCAGCTGACCCGGGCGATCTCGCCCCAGCCCCGGGTCATGTAGACCTTGCCCGGAGCGATGACCTCAACCTCCGCTCCGGTCGCAGGGGTGCTGCAGTCAGCGTGCTGCAGTCAGAGCTCAAGAGGCCCCCTGGGAGGGATCTCGAAGGCGAATGAGGGAGGAAGGTGAATCCAAGATCGTGGAGGCATGGCAGCGTGGAGCATGAGCTCGCGAGAGGAGCCATCGACATGGACTCCAGGAGGGACGATGCGCATCGCCGTAACCCGCCGGCGATGACGGCGGCTCCGACGGTGTCGCTCGACGCCTTCTTCTACAGGGCCCTCGGTCCGGGCGTACAAGGGCAGCAGGAACCCAGGCGGCGGCCGCTCGTACCAAGGCCTCAACACCTCCTGCCGAGCACCCTCATCTCGGCGGCAGAGGACTAGCCATTTCTTCGGCGGAAGTGGGTTGGGACACTCTCGGGGGGCCTTTCCCTTCTCTTCTGTAGAAAACTGGCGGATTGGTGTCATTGGCGTAAGGTGGAGCAAGGGCGAGGAAGAAGAAGAAAAGGAGTAGCAGGAAGGAATGGGTTGGAAAGGCTCGCGCCATTCTGTACATATAGCCGGAGGAGGCCAACCGTCGGTCTCCATGATCCCAGGTAATCATGACCCATTTTTACATGCAGGGACTTGTCAAGTCGTGCGGTTGCCGAGGCATCATGGGGAAGCAGAGACGCCCACGTCCAATCAATCGCCACGCGGCGCTCAAGGCCGCAGGCTATTGGGGCCCGCGGCGCTTCGCACTTGCCCCTTCGCTTCTCTGCTAAGCCAAGTTCGGGTGCGCCTTGGGCCCGGGGGCTATTGTCGGTGTTCTGGGAACGGGGGTCCCCAGACTTGCCTGCCTGCGGCCTGCGGCGTGGCTCAAGTAGGGGGCCCAGTGCGGCCTAGCTTCATCAGCTCAAGCTCAAGACCCTCGCAAGGGGCCAAGCCTCACAGGGCGGACGACAGGAAGCTTCCTTAGGAGCAGCCTCACCAGGCAGGCTCGCGAGGAGGCGGAGAGATCAAGGCAGGGCACCTCGCAAGGAGCCCGTGACGCAAGCCATGACGATCGAGACCAGGCGGGCGCCGGCCTGCGCAGTGTCCTTGTTTCCCCTTCGGTGCAAAGGGGGCAAGCACATGCCAGGGCATCAGGAAAAGGTTACCGTTTCGGTGCAACAAGACCAAGACCAGCAGAACGTTAGGATGGAGGTCATCATGGAGCCCAGGACGGCGGCATCATCAGAGTCTTTGGCAGGCGAGGACCGACTTTAGTCAGGATAAGTGTACTAGATGTTCCCCTTCAAAATGGCCAATTGTTGGCGCCCTTCCCGCTCATTATTTGGGAAGAGGCCCAGGGCCTTCCTCTATAAATAGGACTAGCCATCACAGAGTAGAGGCATCAAGAAATCGACCAAGGAGAGGGAGAGAGAGAATCGATTGAACTCACCCAAGCAGTTCATCGCACCAGCTCAAGAACACCTCTCGCGAGACTGTTCTTCCCTTGTACTGTTCATCATCAGCCGCAGAGGCAATCCACCACACCAAAAACTAGAGTAGGGTATTACACCACAACGGTGGCGCGAACTAGTATAAACCTTGTGTCTCTTGTGTTGTTCATCATGTAGCCTAGATCCTTTGCGAGGCGACGAGACGTGAGTTGGTAGAGGAGAGATCTTCGCGCGCACCCCAGTGTTCGAACCTCAAGGGTCTGCCGGAACCCAAAATCTGACAACCGCCGCCGGCAACGTGTTCCTGAACCGCGGGTGGCAGCCGTTTGCCCGCGCGTGCGGCCTCTAGGGGAGGTGCACCGTGCACTTCAGGTATGACGGCGCCGCGACCCTCTACGTCATGGTATTTGGGGAAGATGGCCAGCGGGGTGCTTCCCGGAGAACAACAACAACATCGACGATAACGACAACGACGAAGGCCGGAGGGGCGGCACCGTCGCTGATGGTGAGCTTGCCCTTGACGACGGCCGCGCCGCCTCCAGCAGCTGCGGATCTTCTTCTAGGGATAGTACGAGCGATGGAAACTACGACGAGCCGCCATGCCACCGGGCTCGGACCAGGGAAGGCGACGAGCCGCCCCACCACCATGCTCCAGTGAAGCAGGAGGAGGACTCCGACTGAGCGCGGTCGCTGCTGGAGCCGGGTCTCAGGAGCCGCTGTAGTCACGCGAACGCTTTTGTTTCTTTCTTTCTCCTGAGTAGAAGGCCCCATCGGGGCATGTAATGAACCATGGCGCTTGCGCCATTATGCTATGCTTATCGTTTTTATATTGTGTCGTGATGTTCGTCCTGCCACTGGTTGTGATTAGGATGACTTAGCTTAATGTGCTTGCGGTAGACTCCCGTGCTGCAAGGGAGCACCTCTCTAGGGCTTGGATTTCCTGCGCGCGCCATGTTCCAGGGGCATTCTCCAAGGCTTCCTTCTTGAAAACTTCAAAGTGGTCGAGCCTTAGGAGGTGTCATGTGGCTGTAGGGTTAGGAGATCTCACGAGGCGACACACCTTGCGCGAGCCCCCAAGCGTTGGCTGGTCGCCGCTAGTATGTCACGTCGCAATGCCCGGAGATACAAACTCGAGAGGACGTGCATGCACATGAGCTCGTTTGAGAATGTCGCGCGAGGATTAAGACACCAAAGGCTGGGGCATCAAGGCTTTGGCAAGGTGTGTTTGCGGGCGAGCCCAAGCGCACACACCGTGCCCAGCCCCCACGCGTGGGACGTGCGAGGAAGAGTGACGGGAAACTGTCACTCTCCCTAAGACAAGATTTGAAAGAGCAAATGCTACGACGAGAAAAAAATTCCCAACCCTTGCAAATAAAAGATGTGAAAGCTTCGAATTTCATTTCAAGAAGTTGCAAACCAGCTACAGAAAGCTAGCAAAAGAACAGCCGCGTACGGCACCTGCACTAGTCTTCTTGCCATCCCACCTGTGCGGAGCATGGGGCCTCCACTAGGACATGGGTGGGAGCCCCCGTGAGTCCCAGGGGTGGAACTCAGGAGACTCCAGGGCGTGTACAACCCCAACTCATTATTACATGAGAGTGTCACGAGCGGAGATCTTCAGGGGCGCATGGCCTTGGTCATGGGTAGAATTTCTAGAGGTGCTGGATGTTGAAAGGATCGAGAAGAGGTGTCTAGAGGGGGGGGGGGGTGATTAGACACTAGGTGCTAAAAGTAGTAGTTTTTAGTTTCTTTAAGTTCAAGTGGAGTTTTGGCACAAGTTTAATAATCACAATACATATCAAGCAAGCATGCAAAGAGTATATGAGCAGCGGAAAGTAAAGCATGCAACTTGCAAGAATGTAAAGGGATGGGATTGGAGAATTCAAACGCAATTGGAGACACGGATGTTTTTGTCGTGGTTCTGATAGGTGGTGCTATCGTACATCCACGTTGATGGAGACTTCAACCCATGAAGGGTAACGGCTGCGCGAGTCCATGGAGGGCTCCACCCAAGAAGGGTCCACGAAGAAGCAACCTTGTCTATCCCACCATGGCCGTCGCCCACGAAGGACTTGCCTCACTAGCGGTAGATCTTCACGAAGTAGGCGATCTCCTTGCCCTTACAAACTCCTTGGTTCAACTCCACAATCTTGTCGGAGGCTCCCAAGTGACACCTAGCCAATCTAGGAGATACCACTCTCCAAGAAGTAACAAATGGTGTGTTGATGATGCACTCCTTGCTCTTGTGCTTCAAATAATAGTCTCCCCAACACTCAACTCTCTCTCACAGGATTTGGATTTGGTGGAAAGAAGATTTGAGTGGAAAGCAACTTGGGGAAGGCTAGAGATCAAGATTCATATGGTAGGAATGGAATATCTTGGTCTCAACACATGAGTAGGTGGTTCTCTCTCAGAAAATGTAAGTTGGAAGTGTAGGTTCGTTATGATGGCTCTCTCCACGAATGAAGAGGAGGTGGAGGGGTATATATAGCCTCCGCACAAAATCTAACCATTACACACAACTTGCCAATCTCGGTGGGACCAAATTGAGAAACTCGGTCGGACCGATTCAACAAATCTAGTGACCGTTAGGATTTTCGGTGGGACCGACATGCAACTCGGTAGGACCGATATGGTTAGGGTTAGGGCATAACGTAATCTCGTTGAGACCGATTACACAAACTCGGTGGGACCGATTTTGGTAATAAGCTAACCAGAGAGTTGGTCAGGTAAACTCGGTGGGACCGGTTCGCTCATTTCGGTGAGACCGAAATGTTACGAAAGGGAACCAGAAAGTTTACATTGCAATCTCGGTAGGACCGGTTACACAAACTCGGTGGGACCGATTTTGGTAATAAGCTAACCAGAGAGTTGGTCAGGTAAACTCGGTGGGACCGATTCGCTCATTTCGGTGAGACCGAAATGTTATGAAAGGGAACCAGAGAGTTTACATTGCAATCTCGGTAGGATAGGTTACACAAACTCGGTGAGACCGATTTTGGTAATGGACATACACAGAGAGATTACAATCCCATCTCGGTGAGACCGAGATCCCTATTGGTGAGACCGATTTGCCTAGGGTTTGTGGCAGTGGCTATGACATCTGAACTCGGTGGCGCCGGATAGAAAGAATCGTTGGGGCCGAGTTTGACTTTTGGTTTAGGTCATATGTGGATGTGAGAAGGTAGTTGAAGGCTTCGGATCATATCACTAAGCACTTTGAGCAAGCAAGCCATTGAGCAAAACCTCATCCCCTCTTGATAGTATTGGCTTTTCCTATAGACTCAATGTGATCTTGGACCACTAAAATAGAAAATGTAGAGTATTTTCCTTGAAGCTTGAGCCAATCCTTTGTCCTTAGCATCTTGAAGGGGTTCCACATCCTTTAGTCCATGCCACTTCATTGTTGAACTTATCTGAAACATACTAGGTAAAAGCGTTAGTCCAACAAGAGATATGTTGACATTAATTACCAAAATCACCCAGGGAGCACTTGTGCTTTCAATCTCCCCCTTTTTGGTAATTGATGACAACATACATCAAAGCTTTAGATAAAGGTATAGAGAATAATAAGTAAAGCTTTGGAAAGACATGTAACATGCTTAGGCTCCCCCTACATGTATGCAATCAAGTGAATATGGAGTATAGAAGCATGTGAGTGCATAATCATGATAGAGTAGGCAATGTGTTACATGTATCTTGGCTATATGCATCAGAGCAAAAGATGTGAATGTGGGAAATGTACCTTCATGCTCATGAGTCCTTCTTGCAAACAATATGTACATCAGCAAGAATTCCTCATACACATGATTGTGATGCATATACTTACCTTGTGGTCTTGAGTTGGCTTAGGATGGAATGAACCTGTGAAAATAAGGTTAGATAACACAGATGCATCTACTAGCCAGAGCAAACAAAAAGAACCACAAGTGTACCAAGACTAGGATGACATGTAGAGAGTGAGTACTAAGTACCACATTTGATATAGACATGTCCCCAAAGGTAAAGATGTGCAAAGAATTCAAGGAATATCTTTCCCTTGTGTCTTGCTCCCCCTGAATCTAGCATGGGATACTGGGAGAAGATAGGGAACAGAAAATCAGAGCTCAAAGAAACAAATGAACAGAGCTAATGCAAATAAGCACATATGAACATGTCTTTCCCCTCAAGAAGACATGTAGCATCTCTCCTCTTGAACACCAAGCATCTGGGATCCTTGAATATTACTCTCTCCTTGAGTATTCTCCCCCCTAGAGATATGATTAAGCTTTGATGTGATCTCTCTCTCTCCCCCTTTGACATCAATTTCCAAGAGGGTCTTCTGGAATTTGTCATGAATGGGTTTGGTCCTTGATTTACAGCACAAAGAAACAAGGTAAATGTGATGCTGGTAGAGGACAAGATTCATTGAGTGGAGCTGGATCAAAAGTAATGCAGGAACAAGTGGCAAAATGTCTTTCCTGTAGTGAAATCGGTGGCACCGAGTTGTATGCTTCAGTTGCACCGAAAGGATTCGGTTGGACCGAAAACAAGAGACCGGTGGAACCGAGTTCATCACAGTGAAAACACTTGTCACCTCAGCTCACTAGACAAGTAAGATCTCACAAGGATTTGCAAGGAATTAACTGAAAGATTTGCAATGAATTTGATGCAGGGAATGCAGAACAAAATAGAAAAGAAAAAGAAATCTAGATGAAGTTTTATTTTGAAAGGGAAGACAAATATGCATGAGACAAAATGCAAGAGCTCAGAAAATAATACAAGAGAACTTCATATAGAACTGGTCGGCGACAAAGTCACCTATGTTAGAGTATATTGGCTTAGGTGTCAAGTGAGCTCACTTGATCATAGGTCATACTCATCGTTTAAGCTCAAAATGGGGTTACCATTTTTCGTTTAAGCATTTGATGTATTCACATCTTCTCGAGTTGCTTTGACTGACTTGGAGTAAAGCTTCTCTAAGATGGAATACCATACCTTGGGTGGTGGTGATGATCGTGATCATGTAGTTGAACTTATGTGGGTTGCTCAAGGTTGATGTAGCTCATCAAGAGTTGGGAGCACCATTTGGAATTTGAGTTCATCTACCTACATGGGTTAGTTTTGCAAGGAAGAGCACTTGTGTATCCAAAATGACAGTCATGAATCTCAACAATAAATTTGTCAAAGGATATGTTTAGATGGTTTCATACTTCCTTGTATTTAATCACCATTGTGTAGAGACTTGGTGATGTAGAGATTGCTCAAGATCTGAGTGAGTTGCAATCTCATAGATTTAGATTCATCCAAGTACCTACAAGGGTTAGATAACATGCAAGGTGCAAATATATCCAAGACATAAGATAGTCATCATAAGAGAAATATCAAGGATTAGTTATAAGCTCATGCCTTGCATGTATCAAATGGAGTTCCTACTCCAAGTTTGAAGCATCAATGACGTTCAATTCACCTCTTAACCTACAAAACACTTTCTCATCAAGAGGTTTGGTGAAAATATCCGCTAATTGTTTTTCAGTGCGAACATGCTTAAGATTAATGTCCCCTTTGGCAACATGATCTTGAATGAAATGGTGACGAACTTCAATATGCTTAGTTCGAGAGTGTTGCACGGGATTGTGAGCAATCTTGATAGCACTCTCATTGTCACAAAGTAATGGAACATGTTTCACATATATACCATAATCTTTAAGAGTTTGGGTCATCCAAAGTAATTGAGCACAACATGAACCAGTGGCAATGTATTCCGCTTTGGCGGTGGACAAGGATACCGAGTTTTGTTTCTTGGAAGACCAAGATACAAGAGATCTACCAAGAAATTGACAAGTACCTGAAGTGGACTTTCTATCAACCTTGTCACCAACATAGTCCGAGTCGGAATAGCCAACAAGATCGAAAGAGGCCCTCTTTGGATACCAAATGCCAAAATTTGGTGTATAAATTAAGTATCTCACTATCCTTTTCACGACCTTAAGATGACATTCTTTAGGTGCAGCTTGATATCGTGCACACATGCACACACTTAGCATAATATCGGGACATGAAGCACATAGGTATAACAATGAACCAATCATAGAGCGATAAACCTTTTGATCAACCGGTTCACCATCTTTGGTTAAATCAAGGTGTCCACTAGTAGGCATGGGTGTAGATATACCTTTGCATTCTTGCATGTTGAACTTCTTGAATAAGTCCTTGGTGTACTTCGTTTGAGAGATAAAGGTACCATCCTTAGTTTGCTTGATTTGCAAATCAAGAAAGAATTTGAGTTCACTCATCATAGACATCTCAAACTTCTCCGACATTAGCTTTCCAAACTTCTCACTAAAATGAGGGTTAGTTTATCCAAATATAATATCATCGACATAAATTTGGCATACAAATAATTATCCATTAACCCTTTTAGTAAAAAGAGTAGAATCAATTTTTCCAATTTCAAAGCCTTTTTCAATAAGGAACTTGGTCAAGCATTTATACCAAGCTCTAGGAGCTTGTTTAAGACCATAAAGAGCTTTGTGAAGTTTGTAAACATGATTAGGTTTCTTAGGATTGACAAAGCCGGGAGGTTGTTTAACATAGACTTCCTCCTCTATTTCACCATTTAGAAAAGCACTTTTAATGTCCATTTGGTACAAGGTGATATCATGGTGATTAGCATAGGCAAGTAAGATGCGAATGGACTCAAGTCTAGCAACGGGAGCATAAGTCTCACCATAGTCCATACCTTCGACTTGTGTGTAGCCTTGGGCGACGAGACATGCTTTGTTGCGAACCACTTGTCCATCTTCATCTTGCTTGTTGCAAAACACCCATTTGGTACCGATGATGTTGTGGTTGTTGTCAGGCTTCTCAACTAATGTCCAAACTTGATTTCTCTCAAAGTTGTGTAGCTCTTCATGCATAGCATTTATCCAATCCGGATCTTCCAACGCTTCTTCAACCTTTATAGGTTCAATGCTAGAGATGAATGAATAGTGTTCACAAAAGTTACCTAAACGAGTTTTAGAGCGAGTGATTCTCCCGGTTTGGATATCATTGTAGATTTGCTCAACGGGATGATGTTTAGCAATTCTTGCTTGAACTCGTGAAAGCTTTTTCTTGGGTCTTGGTTGAACATCTTCTTCATCTTGTTCTTCTTCTTCTTGGCCTTCTTCATTGTTGGCGTTGTCGTTCTCTTATCGTGGTGGAGAAGGAGGTTGTTGACGTTCTTGGTGTACTTCCTTGTTTCCTCCATGTTGGTGTGTCCCACTTGTGGATGCTTCTGTATCAACTCTTGGTTCACCTTGTCGTGAGGTAGAAGCTTCCACTTGGACGGACGAGGTACTCTCCTTCACCTCCGTTGGACGAATCTTGCCAATAGACAAGTCTTGGATTGCTTCCCAGGGGTCTTTGTCTCCTACATCAATTGGCAATTGCTCTACTTGTGAGCCGTTAGATTCATCAAACTTCACATCTACCGTCTCTTCAACCTTTTGGGTGAAATTATTGTAGACACGGTAAGTGTGAGAGTTTGAGCCATAACCAAGTAGGAAACCTTCATGAGACTTAGGAGCAAATTTAGAACGACGATGCTTATCAAGAATGTAGCACTTTGAGCCGAATACTCGAAAGTATCCAACTTGGGGTTTGTTACCGGTGAGGAGCTCGTATGCCGTCTTACCGAGTAACTTGTGAAGGTACAAGCGATTTGTTGCATGACAAGTTGTCTCAACCACTTCTGCCCAGAAGTGCTTCGGCGTCTTGTACTCATCAAGCATCGTTCTCGCCATTTCGATGAGCGTCCGGTTCCTCCTATCAACAACTCCATTTTGTTGAGGTGTGTACGTAGCCGAGAACTCATGTGAAATCCCTTCTTCATCAAGAAAGGTGTCCACATTTGCGTTCTTGAACTCCGTTCCGTTGTCGCTGCGAACCTTCTTGATCTTCACTTCAAATTGATTTTGGGCCTTCCTAGCGAAGTTTTTGAAAATCTTTTGGACCTGTGATTTATCATCTAGAAAGAACACCCACGTAAATCTTGAAAAATCATCAACTATAACTAGACCAAAAGAATTTCCACCGAGACTTTTGTAGGCGTTGGGACCAAAAAGATCCATGTGGAGTAGCTCGAGTGGCCTCCTTGTGGTCATGATGTTCTTCACGGGATGCCTTCGTCCAACCTGTTTACCTGCCTGACAGGCGCTGTAAAGTCTATCCTTATCAAATATGACATCGTTAACGCCAAGGATATGATTTCCTTTAATAAGCTTGTCAAGGTTTCGCATGCCAACATGACCTAATCGTCTATGCCATAACCAACCTTTAGAGGATTTAGCAATAAAGCAAGTTCTTGGTTGAGCCTTTTTAGTGAAATCAACAATGTAAATATCTCCTCTATGTATACCGGTAAAGACCATTTTATGATTATCTCTACGAAACACTTGGCAATCTACTTCAGTAAATAGGACATTGAAACCGAAATCAACAAGTCTAGATACTGAAAGTAAGTTGTAGCCAAGAGATTCAACGAGCATAACATTTTGAATGGAGCTATCATGTGATATTGCCACCTTACCGAGGCCAACCACCTTACCCTTTGAGTTGTCACCAAAAGTGACATACTTTCGAGGACCGTCGTTTTCAGAAAGCTCACGAAAGATATCTTTATCTCTGGTCATGTGATCGGTACATCCACTGTCAAGAACCCATTCCTTTCCTCCTGCCATATATCCCCGAAGATTTTCCATAAGACCAAAGTGTCTCATTGCACCATCAAGATCAAAGTCACTATCATCATCCTCGTCATAGTATCCATGTTCAACATCGTCATGTGGTGGATCAAATCCTAGAGAGGGTGATTCGTTAGAGTGAGTTTGAGAATGATCTTCTTTATGAATTTTAATAGCTTCGTAAATAACATCGCTAATGATTCCGACATTTCCTTTGGCATGCATAAGATTTGTAAGCTCAAATAGACAATCACCAAACATAGGATCATTGAAATTCATCTTACTCAAGGCAATAGACTTATGGAGAATTTCATCTAGATTTTTCAAGGAATAATCTGGAAATCGTTCCTCAAGAAATTTCCATATAGTATAGGCACCCTCAAGAGTTGGCAAGTTTCCAATCAAGCTTCTAGGCAAGCCTCTAGTGATAAGATTAACAGTTCTAAGATTGCGAACCATGTCAATTGACTCATCAAGGGTAGGATGCATAGGATCAACATGAGGTGCACAAGGGCTAGCAATGTATTTGTTCAAATGATATTGATTGAAAATAACAAGCATCTCATTTTTCCACTCATGAAAGTACTCTGCATCAAGTATAGGTACTCTATGTCTAAGACTCCCCAAAGTAGACTCATCCATCTTCCTCCAATGGTGATTAAACCAAAGCAATGGAGACCAATGCTCCGATACCAATTGAAAGGATTGAGAAGAGGTGTCTAGAGGGGGGGTGATTAGACACTAGGTGCTAAAAGTAGCAGTTTTTAGTTTCTTTAAGTTCAAGTGGAGTTTTGGCACAAGTTTAATAATCACAATACATATCAAGCAAGCATGTAAAGAGTATATGAGCAACGGAAAGTAAAGCATGCAACTTGCAAGAATGTAAAGGGATGGGATTGGAGAATTCAAACACAATTGGAGACACGGATGTTTTTGTCGTGGTTCCGATAGGTGGTGCTATCGTACATCCACATTGATGGAGACTTCAACCCACGAAGGGTAATGGCTGTGCAAGTCCACGGAGGGCTCCACCCAAGAAGGGTCCACGAAGAAGCAACCTTGTCTATCCCACCATGGCCGTCGCCCACGAAGGACCTGCCTCACTAGCGGTAGATCTTCACGAAGTAGGCGATCTCCTTGCCCTTACAAACTCCTTGGTTCAACTCCACAATCTTGTCGGAGGCTCCCAAGTGACACCTAGCCAATCTAGGAGACACCACTCTCCAAGAAGTAACAAATGGTGTGTTGATGATGAACTTCTTGCTCTTGTGCTTCAAATGATAGTCTCCCCAACACTCAACTCTCTCTCACAGGATTTGGATTTGGTGGAAAGAAGATTTGAGTGGAAAGCAACTTGGGGAAGGCTAGAGATCAAGATTCATATGGTAGGAATGGAATATCTTGGTCTCAACACATGCGTAGGTGGTTCTCTCTTAGAAAATGTAAATTGGAAGTGTAGGTTCGTTCTGATGGCTCTCTCCACGAATGAACATGAGGTGGAGGGGTATATATTGCCTCCACAAAAAATCTAACCATTACACACAACTTGCCAATCTTCGTGGGACCGAATTGAGAAACTCGGTCGGACCGATTCAACAAATCTAGTGACCGTTAGGATTTTCGGTGGGACCGACATGCAACTCGGTAGGACCGATATGGTTAGGGTTAGGGCATAACGTAATCTCGATGAGACCGATTACACAAAATCAATGGGACCGATTTTGGTAATAAGCTAACCAGAGAGTTGGTCAGGTAAACTCGGTGGGACCGGTTCGCTCATTTCGGTGAGACCGAAATGTTACAAAAGGGAACCAGAGAGTTTACATTGCAATCTCGGTAGGACCGGTTACACAAACTCGGTGGGACCGATTTTGGTAATAAGCTAACCAGAGAGTTGGTCAGGTAAACTCGGTGGGACCGGTTCGCTCATTTCGGTGAGACCGAAATGTTATGAAAGGGAACCAGGGAGTTTACATTGCAATCTCGGTAGGACCGGTTACACAAACTCGGTGAGACCGATTTTGGTAATGGAGATACACAAAGAGATTACAATCCCATCTCGGTGAGACCGAGATCCCTATCAGTGAGACCGATTTGCCTAGGGTTTGTGGCAGTGGCTATGACATCTGAACTTGGTGGCGCCGGATAGACAGAATCGGTGGGGCCGAGTTTGACTTTTGGTTTAGGTCATATGTGGATGTGAGAAGGTAGTTGAAGGCTTCGGAGCATATCACTAAGCACTTTGAGCAAGCAAGCCATTGAGCAACACCTCATCCCCTGTTGATAGTATTGGCTTTTCCTATAGACTCAATGTGATCTTGAACCACTAAAATAGAAAATGTAGAGTCTTTTCCTTGAAGCTTGAGCTAATCCTTTGTCCTTAGCATCTTGAAGGGGTTCCACATCCTTTAGTCCATGCCACTTCATTGTTGAACTTATCTGAAACATACTAGGTAAAAGTGTTAGTCCAACAAGAGATATGTTGACATTAATTACCAAAATCACCCAGGGAGCACTTGTGCTTTCAGATGTTCCAGGATTCTGGATGGGGGCCCCATCCTGTGTCTCCAGGCGCGCAACGCCAGGCCCGGAGACACGGGCGATCCTGAATGGGCCCTCCCACATGGGCGAGAGCTTTTGAAGCCCCTCCGTGGAGAGCACCCTCCTTAGGATGGGTTCAACCACCTCGAGGGTCCTGGAGCAAACGCTACGACAGTGATACCGCCGCAACGCCTACTGGTACCTCGCTGTATGGAGAAAGGCTTAGCAGCGGCGCTCCTCCCCCAGCACGAGGTCCATCCCCCGTGAGGTGTCTAGGCGTGCCTCGTCAAACGCCAAGACCCGCGGGGAGCGATGTTTGACCTCATGAGGGAGAATCGTGATGACCCACAAGTATAGGGGATCTATCATAGTCCTTTCGATAAGTAAGGGTGTCAAACCCAACAAGGAGCAGAAGAAATGACAAGCGGTTTTCAGCAAGGTATTCTCTACAAGCACCGAAATTATCGGTAACACATAGTTGTGTGATAAGATAATTCTTAACGAGTAACAAGTAAAAAAAGTAACTAAGGTGCCGCAAGGTGTCCCAATCCTTTTTGTAGCAAAGGACAAGCCTGGATGAACTCTTATATAAAGCGAAGCGCTCCCGAGGACACATGGGAAGTGCTGTCAAGTTAGTTTTCATCACGCTCATATTATTCGCGTTCGTTACTTTGATAATTCTATATGTGGGTGGACCTGTGCTTGGGTGCCGCCCTTCCTTGGACAAGCCTCCCACTTATGATTAACCCCTCTCGCAAGCATCCACAACTACGAAAGAAGAATTAAGGTAAACCTAACCATAGCATGAAACATATGGATCCAAATCAGCCCCTTACGAAGCAACGCATAAACTAGGGTTTAAGCTTCTGTCAACTGTAGCAACCCATCATCTACTTATTACTTCCCAATGCCTTCCCCTAGGCCCAAATCATGGTGAAGTGTCATGTAGTCGACGTTCACATAACACCACTAGAGGAAAGACAACATATACATCTCATCAAAATATCGAACGAATACCAAATTCACATGATTACTTATAACAAGACTTCTCCCATGTCCTTAGGAACAAATGTAACTACTCACAAAGCATATTCATGTTCATAATCAGAGGAGTATTAATTATCATTAAGGATCTTAACATATGATCTTCCACCAAATAAATCAACTAGCATCAACTACAAGTAGTAATCAACACTACTAGCAACCCACATGTACCAATCTGAGGTTTTGAGACAGAGATCGGACACAAGAGATGAACTAGGGTTTGAGAGGAGATGGTGCTGGTGAATATATTGATGGAGATTGCCCCTCTTGATGAGAGGATTGATGGTGATGACGATGGCGTTGATTTCCCCCTCCTAGAGGGATATTTCCCCGGCAGAATAGCTCTGCCAGAGACCTAGATTGGTTTTGCCTAGGTTCCGCCTCGAGACGGCGGCGCTTCGTCCCGAAAGCTTCCCCCTTATTTTTTCCAGGTCAAAACACACCATATAGCAGAAGATGGGCGTCGGGGGCTTGCCAGGGGGCCCACAAGACCGGAGGGCGTGCCCAGGGGGGTAGGGCGCGCCCTCCATCCTTGTGGATGGCAAGTGGCCCCCTCTGGTGCTTTGTTCGCCCAATATTTTTTTATTTTCCAAAAGTATTCTCCGTGAAGTTTTAGGACTTTTGGAATTGTGTAGAATAGGACTCTAATATTTGCTTCTTTTCCAGTCTAGAATTCCAGCTGCCGGCATTCTCCCTCTTCATGTAAACCATATAAAATAAGAGAGAATAGGCATAAGTATTGTGATATAACGTGTAATAACTGCCCATAATGCAATAAATATCAATATAAAAGCATGATGCAAAATGGACGTATCAAACCGCTTCAGCCCCGTAGACGAGGAGGAACGGGGTCTCGCTTGTTGGCTTGGTCGCGGTGGTGCGGATGGACCACAACACAAACTGTAGCTCATCAAGCCAGCCCCTGCCGCAGGCCTCGAATTTTTTCTTGAAGCTCCTTGTCTTTAAGCCCCTCAGGACCTTCGCTTTGGCGCGTTCGGCTTGGCCGTTGCTGCGAGGGTGTGCCACTCAAGCGTAGCATATCTGCATTCCAAGGTTAGCACAATATGTTTTGAAAAGGTTGCTCGTGAACTGAGAGCCATTGTTAGTGATGATATGGTTGGGGACCCCAAAGTGGCTCACGAGGCCCTTGATGAACTTGATGACCGAGCCTGTCGGGTTGGTGCGCATGGGCTCTACCTCTGCCCACTTGGTGAACTTGTCGATGGCGACATAGAGGTAGCGGTAGCCCCCGACCGCTTGAGGGAACGGGCCTAGGATATCCAGCCCCCCAAACTGCAAACGACCACGAGAGTGGGATGGTCTGGAGGCCTTGAGCGGGCTGGTGGATCTGCTTGGCATGGAACTGACATGCCTCGCAAGATCTCACCAACTCAGCAGCGTCATTGAGCGCCGTGGGCCAGTAGAACCCGCTGTGGAACGCCTTACCGACGAGGGTGCACGATGAGGAGTGATGATCGCAGTCCCCACTATGGATGTCGGCTAGTAGCTCGCACCCCTGCTCCTTGGGGATGCACCATAGAGAGACGTCGTTTGGGCGCCTTCGGTAGAGCTCGCCGTCCTGGATGCAGTACGCGGTGGCCTGATGGGCCACACGCTCTGAGGCTGCAATGTCGTGGCCGGGCGCGGGCTGCTACGCCGCACACCCGCATCCGCGCGCTCTTCCCGGACAACCACGAGTGCTGCGGTGGCTGAGTGGGGTGTGGCAGCCAGGTAAAGCACCAGGGGCTCAGGAGGAAGAGGTTCTACCATCACTAGTGGGCTGGTGAGGTCTCTCTTGAGGTCTTGGAAGGTCACCTCGGCCTCCGTAGTCCATTCGAACGGGCCCTTCTTCTTCATCAGTTTGAAGAACGGAAGGGCGCGCTCGCCTAGCTTGGAAATGAAGCACCCCAATGAAGTCATGCAGCCTGCGAGCTTATGCATCTCCTTGAGGGTTTGCGGTGGGCTCATCCTTTCTGTTGCCTTGATCTTCTATGGGTTAGCCTCGATTCCTCTGTGTGACACCAGAAAACCCAGCAGCTTGTCAGACGGGACGCCGAACACGCACTTGTCCGGATTGAGCCGCAGGTTCACCTTGCATAAGTTGGCGAATGTTTCTTCCAAATCCCCGACGAGGGTCTTTGCATCCCGCATCTTGACCACTATGTCGTCAACGTATGCCTCAATGTTTCTCTCGAGCTGCCGGCCAAGGGCGATGTGCATCAATCGCTGGAAGGTCGCGCTGACATTGCACTGCCCGAACGGAATGCAGGTGTAGTAGTACACCCCACATGGGGTCAAGAAAGCCGTCTTCTCAACATCCTGCACCACCGTCTTGATTTGGTGGTAGCCCGAGAAAGCGTCCAGGAAGCACAGCAAGTCGCACTCGGCGGTGGAGTCGACGATCTGGTCGATGTGTGGAAGAGGGAAAGGGTCCTGAGGGCAGGCCTTGTTGAGGCTCGTGAAGTCGGCGCACATGTGCTCCTTCCCGCCCTTATTGGGGACAATGACCAGGTTGGCCAGCCAATCTGGATGCCACACCTGTCGATGACGCCAACCTCTTGCAGCTTGTGAACCTCCTGGACAATGAATGATTGCTTCTCCGGGGCTTTCGGCCGTGCCTTCTGCTTCACGGGGCACCCGCCAGGGCACACCATCAGGTGGTGTTCGATCACCCCCGCGGGACGCCGACCAAGTTCGTTGCCTCCCATGCAAACACGTCCTTGTTTGCATAGAGGAAGCTGACTAGCGCCTCTTCCTGGTCCGGGGGGAGGCCGGCGCCTATGGTGAAGGTGGGGCTTGATTCCCCGTTGTCATCGACTAGCACTTGCTTTGTCTCGGCCCGGTCCTGGGAGAACAACTGCCTTTTCTTCATCAGCGCGGCCTCCGGATCTCCGGAGCGCCCTCCTCGTTCGGTTGCACAGCCGCCGTGACCTTGAAAGCGAGCCTGAGCGCCATGTGCGCGTCCTTGGTGTTTCCCGCCACGGTGAGGACACCGTTGCTCCCCATCTTCTTCATGATGTTGTAGCTGGGTTGAGTCATTGCCATGAACTTGGCGAGGGCCGGATATCCAAGAATGGCATTATACGGGAGGCTGATGCGGGTGACGTCAAAGTCGATGAGCTCGGTGTGGCAGTTGTTGCGCGTGCCGAAGGTGACGGGGAGGCGGACCTGCCCCAGAGGAGAGGTGGAGTTGTCGTCCACCCCCGAGAAAGGCTTGGTGGGGAGGAGCCGGTCATAAGGCACGTGAAGCAGACTAAAGGCTTCCACGGAGAGGACGTTGAGACCGGCGCTGCCATCGATGAGGGTCCTGGTGACTGCAACATTGCGGATAGTGGGGGTGCAGAGCATGGGGAGCGCGCCGACGCCAACCGTGGTCCGAGAGTGATTGTTGGAGTCCAAGACGAGGTCGGCCTGGGGCGCCACCCAGAAGGGGGAGCTGCTTGCTGCAGCCGGTCGCCCCCCACTCACCGGAAGAGTTGCTTGGTGTGGCGGCTTGATGTCGGCATGTACGACCCGCCGAGGATGGCCGCAACGATGTGGGGCGCCGATGCTGTGAAGCGCGTGAAGAAGAGATCGCGCAGCTCTTCCCAGGAGGTCACCAAAGACTCCGGCAGGTTGAGTAACCAGAAGAGAGGCACGCCTGTGAGAGCCATAGGGAGCCAATTTGCCATGACCTTGTCGTCGTCGCCCACCGCCCAGATGGCCTCCGCGTACACCCGGAGGAACCTTGCGGGATCCGCCGCACCGTCGTACCGCGGAGGCAACTCTGGCCTGAACTCGGGCGGCCACTACACCTGCCGCAAGGCGGGGGAGAAAGCTCGTAGGCCTGCGATGCCACCGAATGCGCCTGTCGGCCTAACGGGTGGAGCAACACCTGCCATGGGAACCACGTGGCGCGGGGTGAGCATGGCTGATGGGGAAGCAGATCTTCGACACACACCCCTACCTGGCACGCCAAATGTCTGATTCCGAGATCCGCGGACCAGAGAAAAGGTTCGAACTCTAGGGCATGTGCAAAGAACTCAACTCCTTCAGCCAACCAGTTCATCGCCCCCACGGCCTAGCTCGATGAACAAACAAGAAGATGGACACGACAGTTTACCCAGGTTCAGGCCACCTTGCGGTGTAAGACCCTACAGATGCATTAGGGTGGATTAGCGTCACGAGGGGCTGAGGATGAACTGGTACAAGGGAAGAACAACCTCGCGAGATTTGCTCTAGTGTGGATGTGAGCTGAGGGGGTTCGGCCTCCGTTCTCCCTTTGCTATGGTGGTGGCTAGCCTATATTTATAGTGTCCTTAGTTATCTTCCCCAAAACATAGGCGGGAAGGGATCCCATAGTGGCTAATTCGAACGGGGACAAGTAGTACATCTTATCCAGACAAAAGATGGTCTTCTCCTCCAAAGCTCTTGGTCGTGACGCTGCGGCGGGCTCGGTGATGACATCCGTCCTGCTGTCTTGGCTGTCTTGGTCTTGTTGCACGGGAATGGAAACCTTTGGGTGATTCCTCAGGAACCCACGCCTGCGCTTGCCTCCTTAGCACCAAAGAGGAAACCTGTTGCTGTGCGCCTGCTGACGCCCGCCTGGCCTTGGTTGTCATGGCTTGCGTCACCGCAACCTCATGAGGTTAAGCACCTGCATAGAAATCTCCACTCCTTAGGAGGCACGAGGCAGCCTTGCGAGGCTGCTCCCTTCAGAGGTCTTGATGTCTCCCGCCTCGCGAGGCTTGGCCCCTCACAAGGGTCTTGTCTTGTTGGTGCTGTAGTTGGGCCGTATCAGTTCGTTGATGGAGCCATGCTGTGGGCCGCGGGCAGGCAAGTCTAGGTACCCCGGTTCCCAGAACGCCGACAAACGCTCCTGAGGTCACGGCTGCCTCATCAAATGGTAAGGCTCCTGAGACCCCGGTGTCTCAGGAAGGGCCGAATGCCGTCAATGACTCTTCCCTCATCGATCACCCCATGTACTTCGTCAATGTGGTGCTGCGTGACACGTGTGCATGCTACCCCATGCAGCAGAAGCTCCTTCTCGCGCTCCTCATTGCCTCCAGGAAGCTGTGCCACTACTTCCAAGGCCGCCCCATCAAGGTCGTCTCAGCATACGCCCTGGAGAAGGTGCTCTGGAGCCCCAACGCCGTGGGCAGGGTTCCTGAGTGGAACGTTGAGCTGCAGGCGTTTCAGCTAGGGTTCAGCACCACCAGGGTCATCAAAGGCGCGACTCTCGCTGTCTTTGTGGTGGAATGGATTGACGCCCCTGACCGAGGGGTGGGAGAAGACCGTTCCCTCATGCCCGGAGACGAGGCACCAGATGGCTGGGTCATGTACTTTGACGGTGCGTTCGCACAACAGGGTGCGGGGGCTGGAATCATGCTCATCTCACCTACTCAGACTACTATGTCGTACAGCTCTGCTTCCAGCATGGTGAGAAGGTCTCCAACAACATCGCGGAATACGAGGGCCTAATCGCCAGCCTCAAGGCCGCGGCGGCTCTGGGGTTCAGGCGGCTCACCATCAAGGGCGACTCTTAGCTCCTCATCAACTTCTCCAACAAGGACTACAAGCCGAAAGATGAGCACATGGAGGCATATCTAGAGGAGGTACGCAAAACTAAAAAATGATTCTTGGGCTTGGAATTGAAGTACGTACCATGCAGCACAAACAAGGAAGCGGACGACATCGCCAAGAGGGTGTCCTGGTGCGAACCCCAGAAGTCCGGCGTCTTCGAAGAGCGGCTCTTCAAGCCATCGACAGCTCCCCCACTGTAGGACCAGTGCTACCTCGGGAGGAGCCGCCCATGCCACCCTCCTTGGGCACCCTAGACTGCGGCCCGACCTGGGGGGCCCGCCTGCTCCTCGCGCTCGAACCTCAGGAGGGGTGCTGGACCGAGGAGTTCAAGGCGTACCTGCTCCAAGGCACCCTGCCAGGGAAGGATGAAGACGCAGAACATGTGGCCCGCCAGGCCACCGCGTACTGCATCTAGGACGGCGAGCTCTACCGAAGGCGCCCAAACGACGTCTCTCTGTGGTGCATCTCCATGGAGCAGGAGTGCGAGCTGCTGGCCGACATCCATAGTGGGGACTGCGTGCATCACTCCTCATCACGCACCCTCATGGGCAAGGCGGTTTGCAGCGGGTTCTACTGGCCCACGGCGCTCAACGATGCCACTAAGCTGGTGAGATCCTGCGAGGCATGTCAATTCCATGCCAAATAGATCCACTAGCCCACTCAGGGCCTCCAGACCATTCCACTCTCATGGTTGTTCGCAGTCTGGGGGTTGGATATCCTGGGCCCGTTTCCTAGAGCAGCCAGGGGCTACCACTACCTCTATGTCGCCATCGACAAGTTCAGCAAGTGGGCAGAGTTGGAGCCCGTACGCACCATCCTAGGCGGCTCGGCCGTCAAGTTCATCTAGGGCCTCGTGAGCCACTTTGGGGTCCCCAACCGTATCATCATTGACAATGGCTCTTAGTTCACGAGCAACCTTTTCAAAACATATTGTGCTAACCTTGGAACGCAGATATGCTACGCTTCGGTGGCACACCCATGATACTTCTCTAATGTATCTATAATTTTTTATTGTTCCATGCTATTATATTATCCATCTTAGATGTTTTATATGCATTCATATGCTATTTTATATGATTTTTGGGACTAACCTATTAACCTAGAGCCCAGTGCCAGTTTCTATTTTTCCCCTTGTTTTGGAGTTCTACAGAAAATGAATACCAAACGGAGTCCAATTGATGTGCCAATTTTTGATGATTTTTTATGGACCAAAAGAAGACCCCGAAGTAAAAGAGTTGGGCCAGAAGAGTCCCGAGCCGTCCACGAGGGTGGAGGGCGCGCCCTACCCCCCTGGGCGTGCCCCCCTATCTTGTGGACAACTCGGAGACCCCCCTGACGTGATACCGATGCCAAAAAGTCCTATAAATACATAAACCCCCCAAAATAAACCTAGATCGGGAGTTCCGCTGGCGCAAGCCTCTATAGCCACCAAAACCCCCTCGAGAGCCCGTTTCGGCACCCTGCTGAAGGGGGAAATCATCACCGGTGGCCATCTTCATCATCTCGGCTGTCGGCGTATTGGGAACGGGGGTCCCCAGACTTGACTGCCTGCGGCCCGCGGCGTGGCTCCACCAGTCGCCCAGTACGGCCCGTCTTCGTCGACCAACGCTCAAGACCCTCGTGAGGGGCCAAGCCTCGCGAGGCGGACGACACAAGGCCTCCTCAGGAGCGGCCTCACCAGGCAGGCTCGCGAGAGGGCAGAGAGATCAAGGCAAGGGGTACCTCGTGAGGTTCCCATGACACAAGCCATGACGACCAAGGCCAGGCGGGCGCCAACGCGCACAGTGTCCTCGTTTCCCCTTTGGTGCTAAGGGGGAAAGCGCAGGCGTGGAGTACCGAGGCATCAGGCAAAGGTTTCCATATCGGTGCAACAAGACCAAGACCAGCAGGACGGCAGGACGGAGGTCATCGTGGAGTCCAAGACGGCGTCTGATGACCCACAAGTGTAGGGGATCAATCGTAGTCCTTTCGATAAGTAAGACTGGCGAACCCAATGAGGAGCAGAAGGAAATTATAAGCGGTTTTCAGTAAGGTTTTCTCTACAGGCACTAAAATTGTAGGTGATAGATGGTTTTGTGATAAGATAAATGGGAATGAGTAACAAGTAAATAAAGTAAATAAAGTGTAGCAAGGTGGCCCAATCCTTTATGTAGCAAAGGATAAGCCTGGACAATTTCTAATAATGAGAAAGGAGCTCCCGAGGACACATGGGAATTATCGTCAAGCTAGTTTTCATCACGTTCATATGATTCGCGTTCGGCACTTTGATGATTTGATATGTGGGTGGACCGGTTCTTGGGTACTGCCCTTACTTGGACAAGCATCCCACTTATGATTAACCCCTATTGCAAGCATCCACAACTACAAAAGAAGTATTAAGGTAAACCTAACCACAACATTAAATATATGGATCCAAATCGGCCCCTAACAAAGCAACACATAAACTAGGGTTTAAGCTTCCGTCACTCTAGCAACCCATCATCTACTTATTACTTCCCCATGCCTTCCTCTAGGCCCAAATAATGGTGAAGTGTCATGTAGTCGACGTTCACATAACACCACTAGAGGAAAAGACAACACACATCTCATCAAAATATTGAACGAATACCAAATTCACATGACTACTAATAGCAAGACTTCACCCATGTCCTTAGGAACAAACATAACTACTCACAAAGCATATTCATGTTCATAATTAGAGGATTAATAATATGCATAAAGGATCTGAACATATGATCTTCCACCAAGTAAACCAATTAGCATCAACTACAAGGAGTAATCAACACTACTAGCAACCCACATGTACCAATTTGTGGTTTTGATACAAGATTGGATACAAGAGATGAACTAGGGTTTTGAGAGGAGATGGTGCTGGTGAAGATGTTGATGGAGATTGACCCCCTCTCGATGAGAGGATCGTTGGTGATGATGTTGGTGATGATTTCCCTCTCCCGGAGGGAAGTGTCCCCGGCAGAACAGCTCCGCCAGAGCCCTAGATTGGTTCTGCCAAGGTTCCACCTTGTGGCGGCGAAGTTTCGTCCCGTAAGCTTGCCCACGATTTTTCCAGGGTAAAAGCCCTCATATAGCAGAAGATGGACACTGGGGGCCCACCAGGGGGTCCAGGAGACAGGGGGCGCGCCCAGTGGGGGGGGGCGCCCCCACTCTCCTGGATGAGGTGTGGTCCCCCTGGTGTATTTCTTTCGCCCAAAAATTCTTATTAATCCCAAAAAGATGTTTCGTGGAGTTTCAGGACTTTTGGAGCTATGCAGAATAGGTTTCCAATGGTTGCTCCTTTTCCAGCCAGAATTCCAGCTGCCGGCATTCCCCCTCTTCATGGTAAACCTTGTAAAATAAGAGAGAATAGCCATAAGTATTGAGATATAATCTGTAATAACAGCCCATAATGCAATAAATATTGATATAAAAGCATGATGCAAAATGGACGTATCAACTCCCCCAAGCTTAGACCTCGCTTGTCCTCAAGCGGAAGCCGAAATCGAAAAATATGTCCACATGTTTAGAGATAGAGGTGTCGATAAAAATAAAATACGGACATGAGGGCATCATGATCATTCTTATAATAGCACAAATATAGATTTTGTCATATGATTTCTTATGCTCAAGTAACAATCAATTCACAATGTCGAGTATGGTTCAAAAACTTCATTGGGAACTAACAAACTATAATCTCAGTCATTGAAGCAATTGCAATTTATCGTAACATCAGAAAGAGTCAACAATAGAGCTTTTCAGCAAGCTCACATACTCAACTATCTTGTAGTCTTCTATAATTGCTAACACTCACGCAATACTTGTGGTTATGGAGTTTCAGCCGGACACTGAGAAAGATAGGGGCTTATTGTGTTGCCTCCCAATGTATTCACCTTTAGGTGATGTCAACAATAATAGCCATAGCATAAAATGAAAAATGGAAAGGTGAGGATCACATTGACTCAAGCATAAAGTAAAAACATAAAGTAAAAGATAGGCCCTTCGTAGAGGGAAGCAGAGGTTGTCATGCGCTTTTAGGGTTGGATACACAAAATCTTAATGCGAAAGAACGTCACTTTATATTGCCCCTTGTATGTGGACCTTTATTATGCAGTCTGTCGCTTTTATTACTTCCACAACAAGATCGTACAAAGCTTATTTTCTCCGCACTAATAAGTCATGCATATTTAGAGAGCAATTTTATTGCTTGCACCGATGACAACTTACTTGAAGGATCTTACTCAATCCATAGGTAGGTATGGTGGACTCTCATGGCAAAAACTGGGTTTAAGGATATTTGGAAGCACAAGTAGTATCTCTACTTGGTGCAAGGAATTTGGCTAGCATGAGGGGGAAAGGCAAGCTCAACATGTTTGGAAGGTAAATAACAATATACTTTAACTGAGATGTGAGAAAACATAAACCATTACGTTGTCTTCCTTGTCCAACGTCAACTCTTTTAGCATGTCATACCTAATGAGTGCTCCCAATCATAAAAGGTGTCCAAGATAATATATTTATATGTGAACATCTCTTTCCTTATTACCTCCAATTAATTGCAACGATGACCAAAACCACGTTCATCAACTCTCAACAAATTTTTATGCCTCATACTTTCTATAAGATTGGCGTTGGTGAACTCCGTGATCATCATCTGGTTGGCGTTGAGTCCACGCTCCACCATCCCTTGACACTTGAAAACTTGCTGCTCCACAGCTTCGAGCTTTGTCTCCACGCTCTCGGTACGCCTTGGTCCCTCCACGTCGCGGATGTGCAGCACCCCTCACGCATCTCAATGGTTTGAGGGTGTTGCAGCACCTCCGCGAGATAGGGGTTGATAACCCTCTCGAAAAACTTGTCCTTGGGAGCGCTTGGAGACGCCATGATGCTCTAGATCTGAAACAGAAACAGCTCGAAACGAAAACAGAGGATATTTGCGTGATACGGTGGTCAAAACCTTCAGGAGTATATATAATGAATTTTTACTGACCAAAATACGTAACGTGCAAGAAAATGGGGTCCGGGAGGCACACGAGGTGCCCACGAGACAGGGGGGTGCGCCCAGTAGGGGTGGGCGTGCCCTCCACTCTCGTGGGGGCCTCGTGTCCCTTTTGGACTACTTCTTTCTTCCTAAAATTCTTAAATATTCCAAAACTGATAAAAAATTGCCATGGGAGTTGTTTTGGAGTCGGTTTACTTACCGTACCACATACCTATTCCTTTTCGGAGTCTGGAACGTCCTGGAAAGTATCCCTTATGTATTCCTCAAGGGTTACGGTTTCAATAATATTAGTTTCAACATTGATAGGATTACCTTAAATATAATGTTTAATTCTTTGACCGTTTACCACCCTTGGACTTGTGCCTTTGAAGTTATTGATTTTTATGGCACCAGAACGATAGACCTCCTCGATAACATAGGGACCTTCCCATTTAGAGAGAAGTTTTCCTGCAAAAAATCTTAAACGAGAGTTGAATAATAATACATAGTCTCCTACGTTAAACTCATGCTTTTGTATCCTTTTATCATGCCAACGTTTGACTTTTTCTTTGAATAGCTTGGCATTCTCATATGCTTGGGTTCTCCATTCATCAAGTGAGCTAATATCAAACAACCTCTTCTCACCGGCAAGTTTGAAGTCATAGTTGAGCTCTTTAATTTCCCAATATGCTTTATGTTCAAGTTCAAGAGGTAAGTGACAAGCTTTTCCATAAACCATCTTATAAGGAGACATACCCATAGGATTTTTGTATGCAGTTCTATAGGCCCATAATGCATCATCAAGTTTTTTTGGACCAATTCTTTCTAGATCTATTCACAGTCTTTTGCAAAATTAATTTGAGCTCTCTATTGCTCAACTCTACTTGACCACTAGACTGCGGATGATAAGGAGATGCGATTCTATGATTGACATCATACTTAGCAAGCATCTTACGGAAAGCACCATGAATAAAATGTGAACCACCATCAGTCACAAGATATCTAGGGACTCCAAACCTCGGAAAAATAACTTCCTTAAGCATTTTAATAGAAGTGTTATGATCATCACTACTAGTTGGAATAGCTTCTACCACTTAGTAACGTAATCAACAGCAACTAAAATATGTGTATAACCATTAGAGGAAGGAAAAGGTCCCATATAATCAAAGCCCCAAACATCAAACGGTTTAATAACAAGAGAATAATTCATAGGCATTTCTTGACGTCTACTAATGTTACCTACTCTTTGGCATTCATCACAAGATAAGACAAACTTACGAGCATCTTTGAAGAGAGTAGGCCAATAAAAACCAGATTGTAGTACCTTGTGTGCAGTTCTATCTCCAGCGTGGTGTCCTCCATAAGATTCAGAGTGACACTTACGTAGAATCTGTTCCTGTTCATGCTCAGGTACACAACGTCTAATAACACCATCTACTCCTTCTTTATAAAGGTGTGGGTCATCCCAGAAGTAATGTCTTAAATCATAAAAGAACTTTTTCTTTTGCTGGTATGTGAAACTAGGCGGTATAAATTTAGCAACAATGTCATCACCGAGCCCACCACAACGTCACGACCAGAGGCTTTGTAGGCGAAGACCACCTTTCATCAGGATAAGATGTACTACTTGTCCCGTTTCAAATTGGCCACTTTGGGATCCCTTCCCGCCTAAGTTTTGGGGGAAGAGGACCAAGGCCACTATAAGTATAGGCTAGCCACTACCAAGAGGGGGGGGGGATCTAAACCTCATTCAACTCATACCCACACCAAAGCAGACCTCTCAAGGTTGTTCTTCCCATGTACTAGTTCATCCTCAACCCCTCGTGAGGCAAATCCACCACAAAGCAGGAGTAGGGTCTTACACCGCAAGGTGGCCCGAACCTAGGTAAACTGCCGTGTTGATCTTCTTCCTTGTTCATCGATCTAGGCCATGGGGGTGATGAATTGGTTGGCTGAAGGGGTTGAGTTCTTCGCACACACCCCAGAGTTCAAACCTTTTCTTGGGTCTGCGGAGCCCTGAATCTGACACATTCTAAATCTCTTGGTTCACGATGGAATATCACATATCAAAAAGTCAATAGATAAGATATGTGGTCTTTTAAGGCATATCAATTCTTCACCCTCAAGAGTCCAAACATTCTATGTGATTGCCAAAAATAAAGAACCACCAGAGAAGGCTTGTCTATTTCTTGATATTCCAACTCACTGGAATTCTACCTACGAAATGCTCAAAAGCTATCAAGTATAAGTGGTTCCAAATAGTTATGTGAGTGACAATGGTGAGCTAGTACCAAATGTCGCTGAGTGAACAAATGCTGAGGTAATCTGCAGTTTCCTTAAGATTTCGAAGAAGCTACAAAGCAGTCTTGGCCGATAGAACACCCACTACACATCTGTTTTTGCATATGGTGTTGTATATCCGCAACACATTAAGGGATCCTTAGTGGAAAGTTAATGGAATCATGGAGGCGCTGGCTATTTCTATGTGGAAAATGTTTGACAAGTACTGGAAAGAGGCTTCATTGAATGTGATACTTGTCAGTGCCCTGGTACTTGATCCACTGAGAAATTAGAATGCCTAGATTTCTTCTATGAAAAATATTGTGAACATGTGGATGACACTTAGACAAGTGTTGATGGCATAACAAATTTGATGAGGTTATACTTTGAGAAGTGTCATGAGCAATTCCAGAGAAGTGGCGAGCAACCATTGTCTCACATATCCATGCTTAATGTGGGATCTCCCGTTCTTGGCAAAAGGAAGCTTGAGGAAGAGTTTGCTCAATACAAGTCAAGAAGGGCCTACTGCGCTAATGGCAAAGTTGGACGCATACCTCGAGGAGGAATACTTTGATAAATCTAGCAAAATCTTTGATATATTGGCATGGTGGAAAGAAAATGCCGAAAAATACCACGTGCTCTCGGCGATGGCACGTGATTTACTTGATGTGCCTCTTAGTATCGTATCGTCTGAGTCAGTATTCAGTAGCGGAGTAAGATCTCCTGGAAACGCGCAAACCTCCATGAAACCAAAAATGTTGTAAGCTTTGGTTTGCGAAAAGGACTGACATATCAATGTCCCAAAAAAATGAAGGTATAAATAGTTTTAAATAAATTCTGTTACAAAATTAGCCTACATTGTTTAACATGTGTATTTGTAAATGCAGGTCCAAGCTCGACAGTATGAGGGTCAAAATTCATACTTGGAATGAGATGCGGTTTTGAGGTATCATATGTTCAACTTCGTATATATGTTGTTGCTACCATATATAATGTATATGGTATCATCAATGTGCCTTTTATGCTTGCTTGCATTTTACTTTGGTCTATGGTATGCATTTTACTATGGTCTATAATATGTCTGATGAAGTTCTTTTTTTACTATGATACAACCCTAGATGTTGTTGTCAATGCATGTTACTCTACTAAGACAAGGTGATATATCCCTTCTATAATTTATGCTAGCATTACTAGTGAGCTTTGTGG
This sequence comes from Triticum dicoccoides, assembly GCF_002162155.2. NCBI lineage: Eukaryota > Viridiplantae > Streptophyta > Magnoliopsida > Poales > Poaceae > Triticum > Triticum dicoccoides. The sequence continues at coordinate 453,602,654 of NC_041385.1, forward strand.
GCATGAGACTAGCACCCTTTTTTCAATGTGCTTCACATAAAGACATATAGTAGTACTAGTTATACTCCTAGCATCTTTCCCTTGGCATTGAGGACATATATTGTGTTGGGGATATAACTACTGGGTATGAACCGCTCAGGAGGGGCCGGGTCATACCACTGGAGATAACCCATGAAGGTGGCGGGTCATAGCAGCCCGCTGACGGCCCAAGACCCAGAGGCGACTTAGGGCCCAAGAGGATGAACCTCCATGAGAATAACTTGTATTGTAAGGCAGGCTTAGTTAGTCACCGAGCCGGACACGTTGTCTATGAGCCGGCCGGGACTTTGTAAGCCGCCGCGCGTCAACCTATGTATATAAAGCGACGACCCAACGGCGAGTTAGGGCAGGAAAGAAGAGATTGAGAACTAGGTCAAGCGTATTCGCTCCCTGGTAATTGAAGCCCAGCAATAACCGCCCTACACTGGATTACGCTGTTACCTCCACCGCGAGGGCGGAACCAGTATAAACTCTCTGTGTCCCTTGTCCCGTTTTAACCCCTTCAAGCTAACTATGTTGCGATGGCTCCACACCTAAGTCCTTACGCTAGGACATCTGACGTGACAATTACACGATAGTTGGCGCCCACCATGGGGCTAGCGCATGGTGGTTTCGAGTTCTTGAAGGGCAGCTTCACAGGGCTCAAGGGGTACGCTGTGGGCCGGATGACCAAGAGTCGTTGCGGCAAGCTCTACATCGACGACGAGGGCTGGGGTCCCGAGGCCGACTCAATCGAGTACGGGTACCGGGTCCCCTTTGGCGGAATTCACGTCTTCATCGGCAAGATCGGTGAGTCAGAAGCTGAGCCGGACATCTGCACGAACATCATCGAGTCGGCTCGGTGCGCGCGGCCCGCCAAGGCTAAAGCCGCCCCAAAGCATGTTTCTGTTGGTTTCGTTCATGGAGTGGAACTAGGAGGATCTGAATTGGTGGTGAGACGGTTATTTAGTCAGGCGACGAGTCTTCTACTAGTGAGACCAACTCCATCTACTAGGTTCAGGATGGCGGGCTTGGGGGCTGTTCCGATGGCGACAGTATTCCGTACCCCTGCGAGCCGCCACACCGGGTCACGATTTTCATGGTCGGTACACAGCTAGCGTAGGACTCTACGACTGCAGCGGCAATGATCTCCGGGTGAGCAGTAGTGACGGCTTTCGGGGCAGGAGGCCCTGTGTGCTCGCCAGCTCAAGTTTTGTCTGATCTGTTGGATGCTCTGACAACGTTGTTAACAGTGAAGGTTAACCCGACGAATCAAGCCCAGCATAACGCGAAGGTTACAAAATTGCGTGATGAGATAGCACAAGCCAAGGAGGAGTTAAACATGGAGAACACCCGAACGGCAACGGAGCGAGCCACCTTACAGAGGGAGGCGGAACGACTTTAGATGGAGAGCTTCCGCTTAAGCTTGGACATGGATGCATCAAACGCTGTTTTCAACAGAAGGCACATGAGCCGGCTGCCCCCGACTTACGATGTGAGGAACCTTTTCAACACGCCTAGGGCAGGGCCCAGTAACCCGCTTGGTGTGAATCGGACCGCTGAGGCGCCAGCGGCTGGGGAACCGGTTCAACCATGGGCTACAGATCGCCCATGTTTGAACGTAACCACTCCTCAGCACGTTCCAACACCTCCGGGGCATTTTTCTAACCCTTTGAATAACATGATAGCTACGGCTACACGACTGGTGGCTCTCCTAGCCAAGGATGAGTCGCCAGCAATAATGGAAATACAGAGAGCCGGAGAGCTTCTTCAGACGGCTGTGGCCCAGTAGGCAGCTTATTCGTACAGTCATGATCGTATCCAATCAACACCCCGTCCAAGCAGGAGTTATAGCAGGCACATTGAGGAACCGGCCATGTCAAGCAATGAGCGGCACCGCAACTAGCCTCGCAGGCCTGACCCACCGCATGTTGGCAATGATGCTCAGATTTTGGTAGACCAGGGCAGAGCACGACATGAGGCGGAGCTGGTGGCTCAGTTGGCAGCTCAACAGCAATCTCCGGTTTATCCTTCAGCATCTGTGGAGGTAGGAGTAACCTCTAGAACCCTGGGTGTGCCGTGTTTAGTGCCGGCTCTACGCAACAAGCGCTTGCCCAAAGATTTCAAGGGCCCCCAAAAGGTGCCTAATTACACGGCAGATCAGCCCATAGAGGTTTGGATCGAGAGTTATGAGATGGCCATGGAGATGCTGGATGTCAGCGATGCTGCGTGTGCTAAGTACTTCACCATGATGTTGGATGGGCCGGCTTATACGTGGTTAAAAACCCTGCCCGCTAATTCTATTGGATCATGGGCAGAGTTAAAGAGGCATTTTATTCAAAATTTCAAAGACACATGCAAGCAGCCTATGTCGATTCTGGATTTCGATTCTTGCGTTCAAGGTGAACGCGAGTCAACAACCCATTGGGTGCGCTGGATCTCATCAATTATACACTCGTCGGATAGTATCAATGTTGGTTCTGCAGTCCTGATGTTAGAGAAAAATTGGCGTTTCCTCCCTCTTAAGCAAAAGCTGGGGCGGCTTAAGCGCCACTGCAACGACATGGGGGAGCTAATGGCGGCTCTCATCAAATATGCCGACTTTGATAGTACCAAGGACCCCAAGTCTGATGATGATAAGCCGGGTAAGGGAAAGAAGGGCGGCAATGTAAAGGGGCAGTAGCATAACCCGACAGGTCAAGCCAGCAACGGTAAGCGTAAGGCTGATGGTAATTTTGATTTTGTGGCTAACACCAATGCACAGAACAATAATCAGCATCGCAAGGGAAAGCCGACCCAAGGGTCAAGACTCAACCTTGAGGCAGTACTTAATCAGCCTTGTCCAAGGCACGGTACACGCGATAAGCCATCTGGTCATCTGTGGAAGGATTGTTACATCATGAAAGAGTTTAGGAATTCCAATTTTTTCAATCATGGCCCGAATGGCGGCTCTGAATCTGGCTCTCATGGACCTAGCTTTGGTGGTGGCGATTCAATCTCTGGCTTTCAGGGTCAAGGAAATCAAGGTGGTTTTAATCAACAGTCTAGCCAAGGAAACCACCACCAGCAGTCTGGTTATCAGAGTAATCCAAAGCAGCTGAATGGTGGTCAGTATCATGTGTTCACTACAAGTCTGTGCAAGCGAGATCAGAAAATCCATAAGCGGGCGATGAACTCTGTTGAACCGGCGGTGCCCCGATACTTAAGGTGGCCTGAGCAGCCTATTACATGGAGCCGAGAGGATCACCCGCCTCGGGTCGACAATCCGGGACAACTGGCATTGGTGGTTGCTCCACAAGTAGGAGGATATAAACTCACAAAGGTGCTCATGGATGAGGCAGCAGTATCAATATCCTTTACTACGAGACCTTTTGTCGTATGAATTTGACAGACAAGGATCTTTGGCCGTCTTCTACTGTCTTTCATGAGGTGGTGTCTGGTAAGTTGGCATACCCCGTGGGAAGGATAACACTGGAATTGGCTTTTGGAGATGACAATGATTCTAGAGCTAAGAAGTTAACCTTTGAGGTGGTGAAAATTAAGAGCCCATACCATGCTTTGTTTGGGTGGCCGGCTTACACCTAGTTTATGGCATGGCCGTGTTATGTTTATTTGTAGCTTAAGATGCCGGGTCACAAAGGCACCATCGTGGTACATGGCAATAGAAAAATCGCTCTGGATTGTGAGGAGGGTGATGCTGCTTACGCTGAGTCGGCTTGCGCCACTGAAGAATTGAAGTGTTATAAAGACAATGTTGACCCGGCGGATATGATGCCTTTCAAGAAGCCAGCCACAGAGAATGAGCCCTTAGTGAAGTTTAAGTTGGCAGATAATACTAAGATGGTTGATTTTGTTCCTGGCGATTCTTCAAAGCAGTTCAGCATAAGTGCTAATATGGATCCAAAATAGGAAAGCACGCTCATCGAGTTCATCCATGAGAACTGGGACATCTTTGCATGGAAGCCTTCTGATATGCCAGGTGTACCAACGGAACTTGCTGAGCACACTCTTAATGTGGATCCCAAGTTTACACCGGTCAAACAGTTTCTTCGCCAGTTCAATGAGGAAAGGCGCAAGGCAATCGGTGAAGAGGTGGCCCGGTTCTTGGCTGCAGAGTTCATCATTGAAGTTTTTCATCCTGAATGGTTGGCTAACCCAGTGCTAGTGCTTAAGAAAAATGGCACTTGGCGTATGTGTGTGGATTATACATACCTTAACAAGGCTTGTCCAGCTGATCCTTTTGCTCTCCCTCGTATTGATCAGATTATTGATGCTAAGGCGGGTTGTGAGAGCTTGAGCTTTTTGGATGCTTACTCTGGTTATTATCAGATCAGAATGGCGGTTAAGGACCAGGAGAAGACAACTTTCATCACTCCCTTTGGAGCCTTCTGCTATGTGTCTATGCCCTTTGGGCTCAAGAATGCACATGCGACTTACCAACAATGTGTTCAGAATTGCGCAATGTTCATGCTTATGTGGATGATATCGTTGTGAAATCCAGAAAGAAGGAGAAATTGATTGAGGATCTGAAGGAAACCTTTGACAATCTCTGGGTCTACAATATGATGCTTAACCCGGCCAAGTGTGTTTTTGGTGTACCAGCAAGCAAGTTATTGGGTTTCTTGGTTTCTGAGAGAGGCATTAATTGAAGCTAACCCGGAGGAGATCAAGGCTATCACCTCTTTGGCTAAACCGGCGTGTGTCAATGACATCCAGCGTTTGGCGGGTCGTATCGCGGCTTTGAGCCGGTTTATAAGTCGCCTGGGAGAGAATGATATCCCTTTCTATTAGATGATGAAAAAGACAAATATCTTTGTCTGGAGTGATGCTGCTAATGAGGCATTTGAGGCACTTAAGAAGCAACTGGCTGAGCCGCCGGTTCTTGCAGCTCCTATTGAGAAGGAGCCCTTGCTGTTATATGTGGCTGCAAACAACATGGTTGTCAGTGTAGCAGTTGTGGTTGAAAGGAAGGAGTCAGGCAAGGAATATCCGGTTCAAAGGCCGGTTTATTATGTCAGTGAGGTACTCATTGAGTCTAAGCAGAGATACCCACATTGGCAGAAGCTGGTTTATGGCGTGTTCATGGCTAGTCGCAAATTGAAACAATATTTTCTTGGTCATCTCATCACTGTGGTTAGCTCTGCTCCTTTGGGGGATATCATTCAAAATAGAAAAGCCACAGGTCGGGTAGCTAAGTGGGCTACTGAGCTTGGACCCCATGGTTTAAAGTATATGCCTCGGACGGCTATCAAATCTCAAGCACTTATGGACTTCATCAATGATTGGACAGAGTTGCAGATGCCTGAGGATAAGCCGGATCATACATATTGTCATGGAAATATCATGTCAGATGTCCTAACGGAAGGACTTAGTCGTGGAGCCATCGCAATGAGATTAGCTTGAAGGGGTTAAACCGGACAAGGGACACGAGAGTTTTATACTAGTTCAGCCCCTTACGATGAAGGTAAAAGCCTACGTCTAGTTGTGATGGAATTGCTTGGGTTTCGATGACCAGGGAGCGAATATGCTTTGCCTGAGTCTCGAGTTATTCTTTCTTGTCCTGAACCGCCGCCGGGTCGTCCCTTTATATACACAGGTTGACGCCCGGCCGGTTTATAGAGTCCCGAGGCCGGCTCATATAAGTGTCCGGCTCGGTCTCTCCCTTTCCTTAACTTACAATACAAGTTGAACAACTATGGCGGTTTACAACTATGGGCCCTAATCCGCCTTTGGGCTCTGGGCCTCTAAGCTTTATCAGTGAAACGCCATCTTCTTAGTTCTTCATGGGCTTCAATATAGATGAGCGTGAACCGGCCCCTCCTGGGCGGTTTACACTCAATAGTTATATCCTCAACATTAGGCCCCAGATTGATTTGAACCTGTTCATGTCAATCTTCAATACTTAGAAAAATTCCGTGAACATCTCCTTATGATCCTCGTAAACCGCCATGGTGTCTTCTCCCTGTAATACTTTGGTAAACGGCCGTGACGTCATCTTCTGAAATTGCAGTAAATCGTCATGACGTCATCTCTGTTATAAAAGGTTATAAGATTCCCTTCATTAATTATCTTTCGAAAATCGAGGCGACAACTGCGCCCCATTTACCGCTTTGGCTCCTCGATTCTCGCGCTCGCCTGCTTTACCCATCCGCCTTATAAATAGGCTCTGGGGTCCTTTACCTTTCCCCTTCCGCGCTTCTTCTTCTTCCTCTCACCGCTCATGCCCGATAGCTCCACCACCGCCGTCGACCTTGAAGCTTTGCCTCATCCCTGGCCGCTGCATCACCCTGAACGCACCAGAGATCCACAGCTCTCCTTCGCTGCTCCTGCGAATCCGGTAAGCTTTTCTCCCTTAACCCTAGATCTCCAGTAGGGTTTCCTCACTCGGCTGTGTTCATCAGTGTTCGTCCATGCTTTTATTACTTTGCCCTTGCTTTCCTTTACTGTCTCGTTGAATCCCGTCCAACCTAAACTTTTCCTTCTGCGGCCAAAGCTATAATCTTGTTTTGCCTTACCGTAGTATCATTAGAATCACGAACAGATCCCATCTGGATCCTCTTTATTCCGCTGTCGCCATTTTAGGGTTCATAAAATTTTCTTTACTAGGCCTCGGTAGATCCAAAATTTTAATACCATCTTGTGAAACCTGTTTCCTCAGCACTTAATGAATTTCAGCTTTGCTTCTTCCACTATAGGTAGTTTAACCTTGTAGAAAATCATAATCCGCCAGGTACCATTAGCCCTCACTTTAAACTGCCAACATGACTTGAGCATCAATGTCTGTTTTAACGTGCATACACGCTCTGATTTAATCCCCCGGTTTAACACCGGTTTGTGCACATCCATCTTAAACCGTGATTCGATATTCAAACTTCCTTTATAGCTTGTCATAAAAAATGGTCAAACAATTTGCTGCTTGCAATTGGGTTCCTTCCCGGATCAAAGAAGAACAGCTGAACGGATATGTACTGACTGGCGCTTTAGCCAAGAAGGAGTCATTCATTGGCGAGTCCCTGGCCCTGAGTGCCCTCCTGAACCTCAAGATGGAGAAGTGGTCGTATTTATGCAGCATCTAGACCGGGGATTTAGCCCTCCCGGATCAAAGTTTTTCCGAGATGTGCTTGCCAACTTTTAGCTCCACCCTGAAGACATTGGACCAAATTCTGTATCCAATCTGTGCAACTTTCAAGTGTTCTGCGAAGTCTATCTTCAAGAAGAACCAACTTTGAACTCTTCAGGGATTTTTTCCACCTGAACTGCCACACTGAATTTTCTGACAGCCCCAACACTGAACTTGGTGGAGTGTCAATTTAGAAAAGGAAAGAAGTCGATTTTCCTCATGCCAAACATCACAGCCACCCCAAGGATTGGAATCAACACATGGTTCTACTGCCAGAACACCGCTCCTGCTGATGAAAACCCTCTGCCGGGTTACCGTGCTCATCGTCTCAGCAATGGTCACCCACTGCCTCAGCGGCTCACTGCCAAAGAACGACAAACCTATGCACCACAACTTGCCAAGCTCCGAGATTTCCTTGCAAACGGTTTAACTGGTGTTGACCTTGTCTGTTGCTGGGTTTCATGGGGTATTCTGCCCTTGAGCCGCCGCCCCGGATTAATGCATGAATACACCGGAGATGTCAAAGACCCTCAACGGCACACTGAACTACCAATGACTGACGATGAGGTCACCGAGTCCATGAAGAAGATGCTGGATGAACCGACCGCTGAGTGCAGCAAAACCGGGCTATGTCCCTTTTATGCCAAGAACAAACTGCCAGCCATAAGAACTTTATCCTTCTGTTTTTAATCCGTCTTCCTTTTAACATATTCCGAGTTCCTTTTTTTTATCCTTACAGGCCAAAGATCCTTTCTGGAAGAGAAAGACTCAAGAAAAACCGGCAAAGGCTCAAGACAAACCGGCGAAAACTCTTCGTGCCAAGAGCAAGGTCACAAAGAGGCCAGCCAAAAAGAAAACCGCCGAGTCCTCTGATCCGTCCGAAGATGTCGATGATTCGGAGCAAGAGGTAGAACTTGATTCCCTTGGTTCATTTTTTGTACACCTTATTGACAATGACTATTATCAAGATGATGCTGAAGCCAGCCATGCTGACCATGTAGAGGTAATCTCCCTTTCCTCTAATTCAGACCATGTGCCGGTTCAAAAACTTTGCCGTGCAGTTCGGAAAGTAAAACGCTCACATCCTCTTGCTCATTTGGATCCACAATTTTCTTTGAAGACACAGCAACATGAAGGTCGTCGCACAACCCGGCAAAATGGCCAACAAGTTACTTCCTACGGTTTGCCAGACACCCCCCCACCGGAAGCGTCGTCCAGAGGTCTCTTGCTCTTCTAATAAATCTTATCCCTTGGTGGGTTGCTTCCAATACCCACTTAATCCGTCTGATTCGAATTATCAGGTGACTTCTAACTCTTCGTCTGGCGACTTGTCAACTACTCAAATGCCTCCCCTCAAGATCGTCCCTGGGTGAGTACACTGTCTTTTAACCTTACCCTCTTACGCCGGTTTACCATATTAACCTCTGTTTGATATTGCAGCGCCAAAGCCCGATTGATCAAGAAAGTAAAGACCAATGCCCCCACTGACGAGGTTGAACCGGAGAGGACTTTAGAAGGTGCTGGTGGAGATGTTGACATCACTATGGATGGCCCTGCCCCGCAAGGTCAAAACACTGATGTTGATCCGCCGGAAGCTGACCCGGCTAATCTTCATGTTGATCCATCAAGCCCGCATGCCAATCCTCCAAGTCCAACTGCTGATCCGCCTAGCCTGTCCAGAGCCTCAGATAAACCGGCAAGCCCAAATACATCAATTGATGATGTTGTGATTACTGGGTTTGGCCACACTTCTCCTGGCAACCCTGTCACTTTGTCCAAGCATAGTGCCATGGTAGAAGCTGCTGCTGGGGAGAAAGGCAAATGGAAGACTGACTTGACAAGCTATGCTCATCTCAGTGCTCAGGAGCTCCATTCTGGATTTCTAAACCGCCTGTACACAAGCCATGATTACGAGGCCGACTTAGTCAACATGATGAAGGAGCGCTATGAGGTAACTTCCACACTGTAAATTTTCTTGTACTGTACATCATCTCCATTGTAGCCCCCAAGGGCCGGTTTGTCTCTTCAAGATGAACCGGGACTTTGAGATAAAAAAATTCAACTGTGTAGCCCCCAAGGGCCGGATTGTCTCTTCAAGATGAACCGAGACTTTTATGTACAAAACTTTTGTCCTTGTTGAATTCCTTTGCCTTTGATTTTTTGATCAAATACATATTAGCCCTCAAGTGTCGAGATTAATACTTGTATTGAGTCTTGTGACTTTAAATAATAGCTAGAAAAGAAACAATCCGCATTAGCCCCCAAGTGCCAAGTATATAACTTGTTATGTGCTTGGGACTTTAAGAAAATATTAACATCTTCATCATATGTCCTTGCAGACTGATATAAGCAACAAAGATTCCCAAATCGCTGATCTTCAAGAGAATATCAAGTCCCAGCAGGCCGAAACCTCCAAGGCCACAGATGAACTGAAGGGCGTTTTAACTGCCATGGAGCAATTAAAGGGTGATTTCAAAAACGAGCATGCGGTTTGGGAAACGGAGAAGGCTGCTTTGTTAAAGCGGGCTGAAGATGCTGAATCAGCTCTTAAACCGGTGGCGGAAGAATTATCTGGGTTAGAGCGTCAAGTCAATGCTATGACTTCTGCAATATTTGGTAAGTGCAATTTGTAATAACCTTCCTGAAACATCTGTGAAATTTCCGGGTTGACAATAATTTCCTAAACCGTTGCAGGTGGTCGTGTTGCTCATCTGGGCTCAGATATGCGGATGAAGTTGAAAGCTGTTTACACGTTGATAGAACAACTGTATACCGGTGCTCAGCGAGTCATCTGTGCATCCTCATACAACAAACCGACACCCATCTTGATCAAGGATACACTGGCCAAATTGTCTATGACCCCGACCCAGATGGAAGAGGTAAAGCGGTTGCAAGAGCTGGCGCTTTAACAACCCTGACTCGGGCCAAAGCATGGATTGCTGATCTTGATCCGGCGGATATCGCAAAGGGCTATCCCGGCGAACAAGAAGACGGGTCAGAATTTGATGCGGAAGCCCTCAAAGCCCTGACCAAAGAGATGCGCCCTCTGGCAAGCCAATTGGCTGAAAAGGTTGACTTGTTGGTTCACCTGTCTAGCTATGATGCGGATAACAAACGAGTTGATGCCGCTGTGAAAGAAGCGCAAAATCTTATCCCGCCAATTCATAAGCACACCTGTGCCCCTGACATTGAGCCGTCCAACCTTATAAGCGAAGAAGTTGTGTTCCAAGCATTAACCCGGATTACCTGGGCCACCATTGACTTCCAGCCACTGGGTGGGGAGGAGGAGGTTGAACCGACGCCAGAAGATCCATCAACCTCACGTCAACCGGGTGACGAGGCGTAATCCAGCAACCGGTTTAATTCCCACAAATTCTATTCTGTGCAACAAACAATTATTATTTTGGGCATCAAAATGCCTTGTAATAGGCTAGTTGAAATACTGTGTTCTGCTGCCATCATGCACTTCTACATGACATTGTATGACCCGCCATGAATATTGCTATGCGTGCTTTATATACCTTGATGATTTTATGCAATTCTTATATCTGCACAAGAAAACTTGTCCTGGCAGTTTACCGCCGGACGGGTCATAGTGCCCATTATAAAGCCTGGTTGATAACCAAGGCTAAAAATATATGAAAATATGAAATAGATCATACCTGTGAAATTAAATCACATTGTTGGCTTACCAACTTGATTGTAGTAATGGTGAAAACCCAAATCTTGAGTGTTGATAACTCCCACCATGCACTGCTGGTGTATAATAAGTCAAACCGGTTTGTGATGAACACCGGATGATCATACTGGCGACATGTAATCAAAGCCAGATCGGGTTATGAAACACCGGTTTAACAATAAATATGGTCTGACAACTTGTAGCTGCAAGCCAAGCCGGGTTAACAAGCACCGGGTTATTATGATGACTGAGCCATTTCGGGTCAATAGACGCCGGTTCAACATAAAATTTCATAAAAAACAAATCTTGACAAAGGCAAATAAAAACCGTGTAGTCGAGGCTTTTCAAGGGCTGCCAGGCCCAAATGCGAGGCTTTTCATGGGCTGCTAGACCGCTGAGTTAAACCATTTTGCAAAGCCTTTCAAGATGGGCCTCCAACTAACCAATCGTCGTTTTAACTTTGACAAGTTCAGGGTCTGAATAAGATTGACTTGTCAAACGTTCGGCAGGTCATGCCAGGATTACGTGGATAGGAGTGGCTTACTTGATGAAGGCAAGTTAACCCAGGGTTTTAGGTGAATACACCAGGCTTCCAAGCTGTGCTTGATAGCATATTACAAGGGTCCTTTCAAACTCTTTGTTGCAGTGCACAAAGAGCCCCCAAGTAATTTTGTGAGTTGTGCTCAATGGGTGCCTATGTTTGAGCTGTGCATAGCAACCAGACTCTCTTTGGCCCCTTGGGGGTGAAGCTCCCAAGCTATGTTGTGGCGTGATAGACGGTTTAACAGGTAGAACTCCGCTTTACTAGCTGAAGCCCCCATGTAATCAAAAGATATTGGAAAAAATAGCAGAGACCCTGCTTATAGCAAGGATGCAGGTTCATTATATTGATCATAATATATACATTGTCAAAATATGTACGTAAGAAAAGCCTATGGCTCAGGTGTAGTAATGTAACGCCCCGGATTCGATGCGCCAGGTGTCTGCCAGTTATTCGCCGTTGTTTGCCATGTCATGTGCTTGCGTGTTGCATTTTATCATGTCATCATGTGCATTTCATTTTGCATACGTATTCGTCTCATGCATCCGAGCCTTTTCCCGTTGTCCGTTTTGCGATCCGGCGCTCCTATGTCCTCCGGCGTTCCCCCTTTTGTCTCTCGTTGTGAGCGGGTGTTAAACGTTCTCGGAATGGACCGAGTCTTGCCAAGCGGCCTTGGTATAGCACTGGTAGACCGCCTGTCAAGTTTCGTGCCATTTGGAGTCCGTTTGATACTCCAACGGTTAACCGCGTAGCCCGAAACCCCCTTTCTCTTTGCAGCCCAACACCCTTCCAAACTGGCCCAAAACCCATCTAACTCCCCTCCGTGCTCTCGTTCGTTCGATCACGATCGTGTGGGCGAAAACCGCTCCTCATTTGGACTCTCCTAGCTCCCAGAATCTATAAATAGCCCCCTCCCCCGAAATTTCCGCAGATCAAACCCTAGCCCCGCTCCCCTTGCGCGCCGGACATGTCCAGCCCCGTCGGACACGTCCAGCCTCCACCTCACTCCAACCAATAGGAACGCACCACGTCACCCCGCCGCCGCTCCCAGCCTCTCCCGTCGCGCCACGTGGCCCCGGCCTCCGCGCACCGCCGGCGGCCCGCGAGCCTGCAGCGGGCCCGCGAGGCCCGTCCGCCGCCGTCCGCT
>NC_041385.1:453615312-453622254 GCF_002162155.2 Triticum dicoccoides
CCTCCTACTTACCTCTCTCTCTCAAGATCCCCCCCCTCTCTCTCTCTCAAGGTCCCGCGCCGCCGTCTCGATCCGCTTCCGCCGCCGTTTGGAGCTCCCTCAAGCTCGGATCCAGCGTCCCCGCGTCCGGATCCATCCATTCCCGCAGATCCCCGCCATGCCCGCCTGATGGAGTCGTCGCTGCGCCGCTGTTGACCTCGGGCGCCGCCGTCCCGGTGTCTTGCTCGTGCGCCAGGCACGAGGAGGACGACGCCTTGCCCGCGTGGGCCCCTCCCTGGCCCATCTCCAGCGACCGGCCCAAGCCGGCCTGCCTCCTCCTCCAACCTGGGCCTCGGCCCACTATGGTGAGCGCCCAACCTCTCCTAACCCCGCCCCGAGCGCTGTTTAGTATCCTGCACTCACTCTGTTTTTCTCCAAAAAAACGCCTAAGTCTCTAAAATATTTGCATAATCATGCCATGTTCATCGCATCATATCTCTGCATCCGTAGCTCCATTTCGTGCGTGTAATATGTCAAATTGTTCGTCTCAACAAGTACTTCATTTCATTCCATTGCATCATATTCATTTGAGGTCATCTTGATGCCTGAATCATTGTTGCAAGAGTGCTTCATGATGTTATCTGTTGTCTGTTAACAGAACATGCTCTTTTGTCATTTTTGCCATGATTGATGTGTGCATCCTATGAGGTTGATGTCTACATGTGTTTTGATCTATGCTATGTCTTCTTTACAGAGGTGCTTACAATGTATTTTTGTGATCAATGTGGTGACTAGCACAAGCATGCAAACTAGGCATCGTGATGTTGCTGATTTTAGTCCCTGTTCTGCTGTTATTTTGATGCCATGTAAACTTGATGCTACAGAGAGGTCCACGCATATTTTGAGATATTTCATTAAGGGTGTTTTGAACATATGGTTATCCTCTATCCATTCCTGCCCTTGGTTGCAATTATGGAGTAGTCTAGCATGTCATTTTTCTGCTCTACTTTTGCTCCAAAATGTTTCCTGGCAGATTGTTTACATGTAATTCAATTTTGCCAGGGTTGTTGTAGTTGATCCTTGCATGCTATGAACTTGTTCTTGCCTTAGTTTGTTTTACAAACATGTCTTCTTACTGTTGGTTGCCTTGCCATGCCATGTAATGATCTATAGTGAGTTGCACAAGCTCACCAACATGCCTTCATAATTCTGTTTCTGCCATGTTTGAATCTGTATTATAACTTGCCATGTTTACGTGGGTGCCATCATATTTTCTGATCCTTTTTGGCTTATGGTCAGTAAGGGACTTTTGATCTATGCATTTAGTAGGTTCATGCCATGCCTTTGTTTGCCATGTTAAGTTCCTGTAACATGTTGTTTGATAGCTCTAAACATTGCACCCTGATGTTATTTTCTGCAAAGTCTGAATTGTTATTACTTGCAATCTTACCATGTGTGTTTGAGCATGTTCTAGTGATTTCTGGAGATAGCTCAGTATTCATGTTTTGTAATGCTTTACCTATACATCATGGCCATGCCTTTTGTTTTCTTATGGAGGTCCTGTAGCATGTTGTTTTGATGCTTGCAATATGCCTAGTTGCTGTTTTGGACAGCTTGTCCTTTAAACTTGTTTCATGTGTGTGTGTTGAACCGTTGCTCTGTTTTGAGTGTGCTCTATATGAAACTTGCTTAGATTTGCATGTAGTTTCATATTATCATGTTGTATCCATGTTTTGAGGTGTTTGCTTGATGTTTGGGTGCATTTTGCATCAATGCCATGTTTAACTTGTTTTGCTCATATCTTCTAGGCCGTAGCTCCGAACTAAATGAACTTTATATGTAACTTGACTAGAATCTCGTGTAGATCATATTTGTGCATCTTAAGTTGCTGTTTAACAACTTGAACATATGGTTTATTCAGATCTGGACCATTTTCGAAATATGCATATGAGGACTTACCGGAATTGTTATATGTTGTTCCTGGCCTCATTTAAACTTGCCTTGTCGTGTTGCTCCGGTTTGCATCATCTCTTGCCATGAGTAGCTTCATGTAGCTTTATCATGCATCATGCTTGTTGTGCATCATGCCTTGTTCTTGTGTGGTGTGTTTACTATGTTGTGTGTTTCTTCTCGATAGTTCCTGTTTCGTTGCGATCGTGATGATTCGTTCGTCTACGCTTGGTTCGGCTTTATCCATTCGTCTTCTTTATGGACTCGTTCTTCTTCCTAGCGGGATTTCAGGCAAGATGATCGCTACCCTGGATCTCACTACTATCATTGCTATGCTAGTTGCTTCGTTCTATCGCTATGCTGCGCTACCTATCACCTGTTTATCAAGCCTCCCCAAATTGCCATGAACTTCTAACCTTTGACACCTTTCCTGTGTAAACCGTTGTTTGGCTATGTTACCACTTTGCTCAACCCTCTTATAGCGTTGCTAGTTGCAGGTGAAGTTGAAGATTGCTCCATGGTGGACAGGATTTTGGTTGGGATATCACAATATCTCTTATATTATTAATGCATCTATATACTTGGTAAAGGGTGGAAGACTCGGCCTTATGCCTGGTGTTTTGTTCCACTCTTGCCACCCTAGTTTCCGTCATACCGGTGTTATGTTCCCGGATTTTGCGTTCCTTACGCGGTCGGGTGATTTATGGGACCCCCTTGACAATTCGCTTTGAATAAAACTCCTCCAGCAAGGCCCAACATTGGTTTTACCATTTGCCTCACCACCACATACTTTTCCCTTGGGAGTCGCTCTCTCGAGGGTCATATTTATTATAGCCCCCCCGGGCCAGTGCTTGTCTAAGTGTTGGTCCGAACTAGAGCCCTTTGCAGCGTCCCCTCAGGGAAACTTGAGGTCTGGTTTTAGTTGTACGGATTGCTCATCCGGTGTTGCCCTGAGAACGAGATATGTGCAGCTCCTATCGGGATTGTCGGCGCATCGGGCGGCTTTGCTGGTCTTGTTTTACCATTGCCAAAATGTCTTGTAAACCGGGATTCCGAGTCTGATCGGGTCTTCCTGGGAGAAGGTATATCCTTCATTGATCGCGAGAGCTTATCATGGGCTAAGTTGGGACACCCCTGCAGGGTATAATCTTTCGAAAGCCGTGCCTGTGGTTATAGGCAGATGGGAATTTGTTAATGTCCGGTTGTAGATAACTTGACACCAGATCCGAATTAAAATGCATCAACCGCGTGTGTAGCCGTGATGGTCTCTTTTCGGCGGAGTCCGGGAAGTGAACACGCTTTCTGGGTTATGTTTGACGTAAGTAGGAGTTCAGGATCACTTCTTGATCATTGCTAGCTTCACGACCGTTCCTTTTGCTCTCTTCTCGCTCTTATTTGCGTATGTTAGCCACCATATATGCTTAGTCGCTGCTGCAACCTCACCACCTTACCCCTTCCTTTCCTATTAAGCTTTGCTAGTCTTGATACCCATGGTAATGGGATTGCTGAGTCCTCGTGGCTCACAGATTACTACAACAACAGTTGCAGGTACAGGTTATGCGATGATCTTGACGCGAGAGCAATGTTTGCTTGTCTTGGAGTTCTTCTTCTGCTTCTTCTTCGTTCAGGGGATAGTTTCGAGGTCGGCAGCCTGGGCTAGTAGGGTGGATGTTGTTTGAGTTTCTGTTTGTGCTTCATCTGTAGTCGGATGATGTTCTTATGTATTGTGATGTTTTATTCGTGTGGCATTGTATGCCTCTTGTATGTATCCCCATCTATTATGTAATGTTGATGTAATGATATCCACCTTGCAAAAGCGTTTCAATATGCGGGTCTATCCTTGGTGGGACCTTCGAGTTCCTTTTGGATAGGATCTCATAGTGGGCGTGACAAGTTGGTATCAGAGCCTCGACCGACCCTAGGAGCCCCCCTTGATTGATCGTGTAGTTTGGCCGTTGTTGAGTCTAGAAGAAAACTGTTTTCGGAGTCTAGATATATCGGAGAGTATGAATTCTTTTTACTCCTTTGCCCCTTCGTCGCTCTGGTGAGGAATCTTGACGTAGGTGTTTTGGATTACTCCTCTTCCCTTTCAAACTTTCTTTAGGATCACGCAGTTGGTTTTCCGATCGTTGTTTCTCAGCTCTTTTCATCCGGTGCATTTCTCGTCAAGTTGATTCGAGCCTCTTCATCATTGAGTTCAATCCTCAGTTGTTTTCTTTCCCACCCGCCCACCCCTTTTCTTCTCGGAACCGGAGTCCGTAATCGAGTATCCATCCTACTCGTGTGAAGTCTTTGTTTTTCTTTCCTTAATCATTTCAATCGGTGTTTTCTTTTCAAGATATTCGTCGATTTCCCCTTCCAAGTTGCCTTTGTTTTCCCGCCCTCCCACCCTTTTCTTCCCGGAGTCTGACTCTCTCTCGACCATCTATCTCATTCGTGCGAAACCTCTTCAGTCTTTCGTAAATTATTTCAACCAGTGAATTCTCGTCTCGGTGGACATTCTCCATCTCTTTTTCGGTGGCATCAATTCAAGTTTTTCGGGTTGATCATATTCTTCTCCTCGGCTCAAGTGTTTTCCCTGTTCGTTCGCCTCTCGCCAATTTATCATTCCAGAGTTCGGAAGACATCTCAGGAGATTCGTTTGTGTTACAATTAATTCGAGGTTGTCACCTCATTCAAATATATCAATTGTTCCGGTGCATCATCTATCTTTTCAAGAATCCTTTTCAACGGTGTTATCTCTTCAGTGGGCCCTATCCCACAGGTCTTTTCCCAGAATCTTACCCGACTCTTCTAATTATTCCCGGAGCTATTCCCAAATCCTTTCCGAAATCTAACGTAAGCATGGTTTCCATCAGTCACATGCCTTTCAAGATCGGTTTCAAACATTTTCATTGTTGGCTCAACCTCTCTGCTTTTCATTCTCCCGGAGTACCTCAGTTATTTTGGTGTTGTTTCTCGTCGACATTTAAAGACCGAAGAAGAGTTTTCCCTCTAAATCTTGTCTGTTCTCTCGAAGATTCGTGGCTCTAGCTTCTTGTTACCCTCTCGAATTATTCCGTCTGTCGGAAGTCCCTTTTTCTCACCTATCTGGAGTATTTCAGGAGTTGTTTTACCATTTCTTTTAACTGGAGGCCGTCGTTCCAGAAGAATTCTTCGCCCTCATCATTCCAGCTATCGTCCTCTAATTATCCCGGTGCTTCATTCAAGTGTTCTTTAATCAGCTCATGATCTCTTTGTTCTTTTGCATCTAAATCCCCTCAAGCATATTTGTTCTTCTAATTCTTTCCGGTGATTAAGTCTCTTTTATCAGTCATTTTCGAGTTCTTACGGTGGTTCGTTCAAGATTCTTTTTCTTTGATTATCATTTTAATTCATTCGTTCTTTCCAATCCTACCGGTGGTTAATGAAGACCGTCTCAAGTTTGTGATATGTCATTTCTCAATCCTTTTCAAGGAGAATAAGTGGTATGCAAAATCCATTGCTTGTCATCAATTTAATTTGATGAAGGATAAGCATACAATAAATCTTATTCTTATTTCATCCAAGTGAGTAATCCCTTCCATCGGAGCTTGTTCTTGATGAATAAATTCTTGATTCCATGTGATTCATTTTTCTTTTCCGGAGTTCAAATTTCCTCGGCCATCTCGTCGGAACCTCCATCTAAATCACTGCAAGACTCGTCTTATTCTTTCTTCCTTCATTCTATCTCACCATCCTTTTTTGTCAACGGAGTTCTTCATGGTGGTTCTTTATGATTTAATTCATTCTTTCAAGAGTTCATCAAGATTCTTATCGAAGGAGCTCAAGTATCTTTCCTTCTTGATTTTCGAAGTGCAATTAATTCTCCGTATTTCTTTTGAAGTGGAGTTTTGCATTTCTTCGTTCTTCTCAGCTATTCAATCTTTTCCGCTTGTGGTCGGAGATCACCTCATAATTTTGAGATGCTATCCATAAGTCCACAACAAGCTTATTCTTTCGTTGTTGATTTTCTCAACAACTCCGTTCAACCTTTCCTTCTAAGTTCTTTTCATTCAATTCTTTCAATTCTTCCGGAGGTTTTGTGTCATGTTTTCATCAAGTATCATTCCGTCCTCTCAAGCTCGTGTTCTATTCCTCCATGTTTCAACCGGAGTGCTGCCTAAATCCTTCCAGTCTTATTCGTTTCTTATCTCGTTCTAACCGGAGTTGTTTCATAGTCTATCTGTTTCCGTGACTTTAAGATTCTCGTCGTTCCTCTCTTCTTCTCGAGTGCTCTCGATTCTTTGCTTCTTCTCTTGTGTTCTTGGTTCACCTCATCCCTTTTGCCCTTCCGTCTCGGTCCTAAGATCTCGGGACGAGATCTCTTGTTAGTGGAGGAGTGTTGTAACGCCCCAGATTCGATGCCCCAGGTGTCTGCCAGTTATTCGCCGTTGTTTGCCATGTCATGTGCTTGCGTGTTGCATTTTATCATGTCATCATGTGCATTTCATTTTGCATACGTATTCGTCTCATGCATCCGAGCCTTTTCCCGTTGTCCGTTTTGCGATCCGGCGCTCCTATGTCCTCCGGCGTTCCCCCTTTTGTCTCTCGTTGTGAGCGGGTGTTAAACGTTCTCGTAATGGACCGAGTCTTGCCAAGCGGCCTTGGTATAGCACTGGTAGACCGCCTGTCAAGTTTCGTGCCATTTGGAGTCCGTTTGATACTCCAACGGTTAACCGCGTAGCCCGAAACCCCCTTTCTCTTTGCAGCCTAACACCCTTCCAAACTGGCCCAAAACCCATCTAACTCCCCTCCATGCTCTCGGTCGTTCGATCACGATCGTGTGGGCGAAAACCGCTACTCATTTGGACTCTCCTAGCTCCCAGAATCTATAAATAGCCCCCTCCCCCGAAATTTCCGCAGATCAAACCCTAGCCCCGCTCCCCTCGCGCGCCGGACATGTCCAGCCCCGCCGGACACGTCCAGCCTCCACCTCACTCCAACCAATAGGAACGCGCCACATCACCCCCCCCGCCGCTCCCAGCCTCTCCC
>NC_041385.1:453622937-453690135 GCF_002162155.2 Triticum dicoccoides
CCGCGCCTCGCTGCTTCCGGCCGCCGTTCGCCGCCGCCCGACGCCGGCGACCTCGTCAGGTCCGGCCTCCCCGTCGCCCCTCTCCCTCCTGCTTACCTCTCTCTCTCTCAAGATCCCTCTCTCTCTCCAGGACCCTCACCGCCGCCTTGATCCGTTTCCGCCGCCGTTTGGAGCTCCCTCAAGCTCGGATCCAGCGTCCCCGCGTCCGGATCCATCCATTCCCGCAGATCCCCGCCGTGCCCGCCTGCTGGAGTCGTCGCTGCGCCGCCGTTGACCTCGGGCGCCGCTGTCCCGGTGTCTTGCTCGTGCGCCAGGCACGAGGAGGACGACGCCTCGCCCGCGTGGGCCCCTCCCTGGCCCATCTCCAGCGACCGGCCCAAGCCGGCCTGCCTCCTCCTCCAACCTTGGCCTCGGCCCACTATGGTGAGCGCCCAACCTCTCCTAACCCCGCCCCGAGCGCTGTTTAGTATCCCGCGCTCACTCTGTTTTTCTCCAAAAAAACGCCTGTCTCTAAAATATTTGCATAATCATGCCATGTTCATCGCACCATACCTCTGCATCCGTAGCTCCGTTTCGTGCGTGTAATATGTCAAATTGTTCGTCTCAATGAGTACTTTATTTCATTCCATTGCATCATATTCATTTGAGGTCATCTTGATGCCTGAATCATTGTTGCAAGAGTGCTTCATGATGTTATCTGTTGTCTGTTAACAGAACACGCTCTTTTGTCATTTTTGCCATGATTGATGTGTGCATCCTATGAGGTTGATGTCTACATGTGTTTTGATCTATGCTATGTCTTCTTTACAGAGGTGCTTACAATGTATTTTTGTGATCAATGTGGTGACTAGCACAAGCATGCAAACTAGGCATCATGATGTTGCTGATTTTAGTCCCTGTTCTGCTGTTATTTTGATGCCATGTAAACTTGATGCTACAGAGAGGTCCACGCATATTTTGAGATATTTCAGTAAGGGTGTTTTGAACATATGGTTATGCTCTATCCATCCCTGCCCTTGGTTGCAATTATGGAGTAGTGTAGCATGTCATTTTCGTGCTCTACTTTTGCTCCAAAATGTTTCCTGGCAGATTGTTTACATGTTATTCAATTTTGCCAAGGTTGTTGTAGTTGATCCTTGCATGCTATGAACTTGTTCTTGCCTTGGTTTGTTTCACAAACATGTCTTCTTACTGTTGGTTGCCTTGCCATGCCATGTAATGATCTGTAGTGAGTTGCACAAGCTCACCAACATGCCTTCATAATTCTGTTTCTGCCATGTTTGAATCTGTATTATAACTTGCCATGTTTACGTGGGTGCCATCATATTTTCTGATCCTTTTTGTCTTATGGTCAGTAAGGGACTTTTGATCTATGCATTTAGTAGGTTCATGCCATGACTTGTTTGCCATGTTAAGTTCCTGTAACATGTTGTTTGATAGCTCTAAACATTGCACCCTGATGTTATTTTCTGCAAAGTCTGAATTGTTATTACTTGCAATCTTACCATGTGTGTTTGAGCATGTTCTAGTGATTTCTGGAGATAGCTCAGTATTCATGTTTTGTAATGCTTTACCTATACATCATGGCCATGCCTTTTGTTTTCTTATGGAGGTCCTGTAGCATGTTGTTTTGATGCTTGCAATATGCCTAGTTGCTGTTTTGGACAGCTTGTCCTTTAAACTTGTTTCATGTGTGTGTGTTGAACCGTTGCTCTGTTTTGAGTGTGCTCTATATGAAACTTGCTTAGATTTGCATGTAGTTTCATATTATCATGTTGCATCCATGTTTTGAGGTGTTTGCTTGATGTTTGGGTGCATTTTGCATCAATGCCATGTTTAACTTGTTTTGCTCATATCTTCTAGGCCGTAGCTCCGAACTAAATGAACTTTATATGTAACTTGACTAGAATCTCATGTAGATCATCTTTATGCATCTTAACTTGCTGTTTACCAACTTGAACATATGGTTTATTCAGATCTGGACCAATTTCGAAATATGCATATGAGGACTTACCGGAATTGTTATATGTTGTTCCCGGCCTCATTTAAACTTGCCATGTCGTGTTGCTCCAGTTTGCATCATCTATTGCCATGAGTAGCTTCATGTAGCTTTGTCATGCATCATGCTTGTTGTGCATCATGCCTTGTTCTTGTGTGGTGTGTTTACTATGTTGTGTGTTTCTTCTCGATAGTTCCTGTTTCGTTGCGATCATGAGGATTCGTTCATCTACGCTTGGTTCGGCTTCATCCGTTCGTCTTCTTCATGGACTCATTCTTCTTCCTAGCGGGATTTCAGGCAAGATGATCGCTACCCTAGATCTCACTACTATCATTGCTATGCTAGTTGCTTCGTTCTATCGCTATGCTGCACTACCTATCACCTGTTTATCAAGCCTCCCCAAATTGCCATGAACCTCTAACCTTTGACACCTTTCCTATGCAAACCGTTGTTTGGCTATGTTACCGCTTTGCTCAGCCCTCTCATAGCGTTGCTAGTTGCAGGTGAAGTTGAAGATTGCTCCATGGTGGACAGGATTTTGGTTGGGATATCACAATATCTCTTATATTATTAATGCATCTATATACTTGGTAAAGGGTGGAAGACTCGGCCTTATGCCTGGTGTTTTGTTCCACTCTTGTCGCCCTAGTTTCCGTCATACCGGTGTTATGTTCCCGGATTTTGCGTTCCTTACGCGGTCGGGTGATTTATGGGACCCCCTTGACAGTTCGCTTTGAATAAAACTCCTCCAGCAAGGCCCAACATTGGTTTTACCATTTGCCTCACCACCACCTACTTTTACCTTGGGAGTCGCTCTCTCGAGGGTCATCTTTATTATAGCCCCCCGGGCCAGTGCTTGTCTAAGTGTTGGTCCGAACTAGAGCCCTTTGCAGCGCCCCCTCAGGGAAACTTGAGGTCTGGTTTTAGTTGTACGGATTGCTCATCCGGTGTTGCCCTGAGAACGAGATATGTGCAGCTCCTATCGGGATTGTCGGCGCATCGGGCGGCTTTGCTGGTCTTGTTTTACCATTGCCGAAATGTCTTGTAAACCGGGATTCCGAGTCTGATCGGGTCTTCCTGGGAGAAGGTATATCCTTCGTTGATCGCGAGAGCTTATCATGGGCTAAGTTGGGACACCCCTGCAGGGTATAATCTTTCGAAAGCCGTGCCTGCTGTTATAGGCAGATGGGAATTTGTTAATGTCCGATTGTAGATAACTTGACACCAGATCCAAATTAAAACGCATCAACCGCGTGTGTAGCCGTGATGGTCTCTTTTTGGCGGAGTCCGGGAAGTGAACACGGTTTCTGGGTTATGTTTGACGTAAGTAGGAGTTCAGGATCACTTCTTGATCATTGCTAGCTTCACGATCGTTCCTTTTGCTCTCTTCTCGCTCTTATTTGCATATGTTAGCCACCATATATGCTTAGTCGCTGCTGCAACCTCACCACCTTACCCCTTCCTTTCCTATTAAGCTTTGCTAGTCTTGATACCCATGGTAATGGGATTGCTGAGTCCTCGTGGCTCACAGATTACTACAACAACAATTGCAGGTACAGGTTATGCGATGATATTGACGCGAGAGCAATGTTTGCTTGTCTTGGAGTTCTTCTTCTGCTTCTTCTTCGTTCAGGGGATAGGTTCCAGGTCGGCAGCCTGGGCTAGCAGGGTGGATGTCGTTTGAGTTTCTGTTTGTGCTTCATCCGTAGTCGGATGATGTTCTTATGTATTGTGATGTTGTATTCGTGTGGCATTGTATGCCTTATGTATGTATCCCCATCTATTATGTAATGTTGATGTAATGATATCCACCTTGCAAAAGCGTTTCAATATGCGGGTCTATCCTTGGTGGGACCTTCGAGTTCCTTTTGGATAGGGTCGCATATTGGGCGTGACAAGTAAGGCCGAAGGAGAGCTATGTTCCACGGCCACCGGGTCTCCTCCTCAGATTTGCGTGAGTCTTTGTGCTCTCGAACGTCAATGAGGTAGTATGATCCGCTGTGCAGATTCTTGCTGACTACAAAGGGCCCTTCCCAAAGCGGGGATAACTTGTGCATATCGGTCTGATCCTGGATGAGCCGGAGCACTAAATCACCTTCTTGAAAGGTTCTTGTTTTAACCCGGCGGCTGTGATAACGCCGCAAGTCTTGCTGATAAACCGCCGAACGAGCCAATGTCATGTCCCGCCTTTCATCCAACAGGTCCAATGCTTCTTGACGAGCTTGCTCATTGTCCGCTTCAACATAGTTGGCAACCCGGGGCGAGTCATGACGAATATCACTTGGGAGGACTGCCTCTGCCCTGTAAACCATGGAGAAAGGTGTATAACCCGTAGACCGATTGGAGGTGGTGTTTATGCTCCATAGCACATATGGTAATTCCTCCACCCAACAACCCGGCGTCCGTTTTAAAGGAACCTTAAGCCGGGGCTTGATGCCCTTCAAGATTTCTTGATTAGCTCTCTCAGCTTGACCATTAGACTGGGGGTGAGCCACGGATGCTACATCAAGCCGGATGTGCTCTCGTTGACAAAATTCCTCCATCTCACCTTTGGAAAGGTTCATGCCATTATCTGTAATAATACTGTGTGGAAAACCAAAATAGAAGATCACCTTCTTGAGGAATTGAACCGCCGTGGCTGCATCACATTTGCTGACAGGCTCCGCTTCAACCCATTTGGTAAACTTGTCAACCGCCACCAATATGTGGGTCTTCTTATCCTTAGACCACTTAAAAGGCCCTACCATATCAAGCCCCCAAGTAGCAAACGGCCAAGTGATCGGAATCATCCGTAGCTCTTGAGCCGGAACATGAGCTCGGCGTGAAAACTTCTGACAGGTCGCATCGCTTTACCAGGTCCTCAGCATCAGCATGAGCCGTCAACCAGTAGAAACCATGACGAAAAGCTTTAGCAACCAGGGATTTTGAACCGGCATGGTGACCACAATCTCCTTCGTGGATCTCACGCAAAATCTCTTGGCCTTCCTCAGGAGAAACACAACGCTGGAACACACCTGAAACACTGCAGCGATGTAACTCGCCATTGTGAATAACCATGGACTTGGACCGCCGTACTATCTGCCTAGCCAGAACTTCATCTTCTGGTAACTCGCCTCGGTTCATATACGCCAAATATGGAACCGTCCAATCCAAAATTACATGTAAAGCGGCAACCAACTGTGCCTCCGGATCAGGAATAGCCAAATCCTCCTCTGTAGGCAATTTTACAAACGGGTTATGCAGGATATCCAGAAAGGTATTGGGTGGCACCGGTTTACGCTGAGACCCCAGCCGGCTTAAATCATCTACTGCTTCGTTTTTGCGCCGATCAAATGTGTTCAACATGATAACCCTTGAAGTGACCAGCCACAACATCTACCTCTCGTCTGTAAGCCGCCATGAGGGGATCCTTAGAGTCCCAAGTGCCAGAAACTTGCTGAGCTACCAGATCAGAATCTCCAAAGCATCAAACCCGGCTTAAGTTCATTTCCTTGGCCACACGGAGACCATGGAGTAAGGCCTTATACTCAGCTGCATTGTTAGTACAAGGAAACATTAAACGGAGAACATAACAGATTTTATCACCTCGAGGGGAAGTAAGGACAACTCCAGCCCCTGAGCCCTCCAATTGTCGGGACCCGTCAAAGTGGATAGTCCAGTATGTGCTGTCCGGTTTGTCTTCCGGTGCCTGCAACTCTGTCCAATCATTGATGAAATCCATAAGAGCCTGAGACTTGATGGCTGTGTGAGGCATGTATTTCAAACCATGTGGTCCAAGCTCAATAGCCCACTTAGCAACCCGGCCAGTTGCCTCCCTGTTCTGGATTATATCCCCCAAAGGAGCAGAACTGACTATTGTGATGGGATGACCCTGAAAGTACTGTTTAAGCTTCCGACTTGCCATAAAAACCCCATACACTAGCTTCTACCAATGCGGATATCTTTGCTTTGACTCAATTAGCACCTCACTGATATAATAAACCGACCTTTGAACCGGATATTCCTTCCCATCCTCCTCGCGTTCCACCACAATGGCTATGCTGACAGCGCGAGCATTAGCAGCCACGTATAATAATAGTGGACTTATCAACCGGAGAGCAAGAACCGGCGGTTCAAGCAACTGTCTCTTCAAGTCCTCAAACGCCGCATTAGCTGTGTCACTCCAGACAAAATTGTCTGTTTTCTTCAACATCTGATACAGAGGGATCGCCTTCTCTCCCAAGCGGCTGATAAACCGGCTTAGGGCTGCAATTCGACCCGCCAGTCGCTGAACATCATTGATACATGCCGGTTTAGCCAAAGATGTAACCACTTTGATCTTTTCTGGATTAGCTTCAATGCCCTTGTTAGACACCAGAAAGCCTAAGAGCTTGCCTGACGGAACACCAAAAACGCACTTGTTTGGATTGAGCATCATTTTATAAACCCGAAGATTGTCAAAGGTCTCCTCGAGGTCATCTATCAATGTCTCCTTCTTCCTGGATTTTACCACAATGTCATCCACATAGTCATGAACGTTGCGCCCATTCTGAGTATGAAGACAATTCTGCACACATCGCTGATAAGTCGCCTGAGCACTCTTGAGCCCAAAGGGCATAGACACATAGCAGAAGGCTCCAAAGGGAGTGATGAAGGCTATCTTCACCTGGTCCTTAACTGCCATTTTGATCTGATGATAACCAGGATAAGCATCCAAAAAACTCAAACACTCACAACCCGCTGTAGCATCGATGATCTGATCAATACGCGGGAGAGCAAAAGGATCTGCCGGACAAGCTTTGTTCAAGTCTGTGTAGTCCACACACATATGCCAAGTGCCATTCTTCTTAAGCACTAGCACTGGATTGGCCAGCCACTCCGGATGAAAAACTTCAATGATAAACCCAGCAGCCAACAACCGGGCTACTTCCTCTCCAATGGCCTTGCGCCGTTCCTCGTTGAAGCAGCGAAGAAACTGCTTGACCGGTTTAAACTTGGGATCAATATTGAGAGTGTGCTCAGCGAGTTCTCTCGGTACACCTGGCATGTCAGAAGGCTTCCATGCAAAAATGTCCCCGTTCTCATGGATGAACTCGATGAGCGCGCTTTCCTATTTCGGATCCAGATTTGTGCTGATACTAAACTGTTTGGATGAATCGCTAGGAACGAAATCAACAAGTTTAGTCTCATCAGCCGGTTTGAACTTCAGGGTTGGGTCATGCTCTGTGGTGGGCTTATTCAGAGGAGTCATATCTGCCGGATCAACATTGTCCTTGTAGAACTTCAACTCTTCTGTTGCACAAACTGACTTAGTATAAGCTGCATCACCCTCTTCACAGTCCAAAGAGATCTTACGACTCCTGTGCACCGTGATAGTCCCTTTATGACCTGGCATCTTGAGCTGTAAGTAAATATAACAGGGCCTTGCCATGAACTTTGCATAAGCCGACCGTCCAAACAGGGCATGATATGGGCTCTGTATTTTCATCACTTCAAAGGTCAATGTTTCTGGCCTGGAATCATGCTCATCACCAAACACAACTTCCAAAGCTATCTTGCCAACTGTATATGCCGATTTACCTGGTACTACACTGTGAAAAACAGTGTTTGACGGTTTAAGATTCTTATCTGTTATTCCCATGCAACGAAAGGTTTCATAATACAGGATGTTGATGCTGCTCCCTCCATCCATGAGTACCTTGGTGAACTTATAACCCCCAACCTGAGGTGCCACCACCAAAGCCAAATGACCCGGATTATCAATCCGGGGCGGATGATCCTCTCTGCTCCACACAATGGGCTGCTCGGACCAACACAAGTAATGAGGTACTGCCGGTTCAACAGCGTTAACCGCCCTCTTGTGAAGCTTCTCATCCCGCTTGCATAAGCTAGTGGTAAAAACATGATATTGCCCACTATTCAACTGCTTCGGGTTACTCTGATAACCTAATTGCTGCTGATTCCCCTGATTGTTCTGTTGGTTGTGACCACTTTGGTTGTTTTGGTTGCCCTAATTATTCTGAAATCCAGAGTTTGAACCGCCGCCACCATAACCCGGCCCGTGAAATACTGGACCTGAACCGCCAGACGGACCCTGATCATACCGGAAGAGATCAGAATTTTTGAACTCCTTCATAATGAAACAATACTTCCAGAGATGCCTGGCCGGAACCTCCTTCGTTCCGTGCTTCGGGCAGGGCTGGTTTAACAGACGCTCCAGATTCGTGCCTCCACCGTGCTGTGGCAGTTTACCCTTACGTTGCTGCACATTGCCCTGCACATTGGTATTAGCCACAAAGTCTGAATTATCCGCTTTACGCTTACCATTGTTCCCGTGACCCGCCTGGTTATGCTGTCCCTTTGTACCGCCGTTCTTCTTTCCCTTCTCCGGTTTCTCCTCGTCAGAATCGGGATCCTTGGTATTATCAGAATCGGCATACTTAACCAAGGCTGCCATAAGCATTCCCATGTCATTGCACTGGCGTTTGAGCCGTCCCAACTTCATCTTCAGGGACTTAAACCGGCAATTACGCTCCAATGTTACAATCGCCGTGTCAGCATTGATGCGGTCTGATGAATGCAGGACTTCTGAAACCCGGCGCACCCAATGAGTTGTTGACTCATTCTCTCCTTGAACACAAGCATCTAAATCCATAATGGACATGGGTTGTTTGCATGTATCCTTGAAATTCGCTATAAACCGGGCCTTCAATTGGTCCCATGACCCGATGGAGTTGGCGGGCAGGCTTTTTAACCAAGTGCAGGATGTCCCTTCCAACATCATAGTGAAGTATTTTGCACATGCCGCTTCATCCACATCCAGCATCTCCATTGCCATCTCATAACTTTCAACCCATGCCTCGGGAGGTTGATCGGCCGTATAATTAGGCACTTTACGTGGACCCTTGACATCCTTGGTAGTCGCACATTATGGAGAGCCGGATGAGACACGGCACTCCCAGGAGCTGAAGGCAAGCCCTCTTTCCACTGACGCCGCTAGTTGAACCGGGGCGGGTTGATGATGACCCGCGTGTTGTGCTGCTAATGCGGCCTCCCTTCACGCTCTACCATTATCCACCACATCCTGAGCGTTCGCACCCCCACGCGCCGGATTAGGCCCTTGAGGGACATTATGGCGTCGTGCGCTGCTTGAAACCTCCGGTTCGTCCATGTGCCTGCTGTAACTTTTGCTCGGACGGGGGGTCGAATGGATTTTGTCTCGGCTATAGGAATAAGCCTGCTGCTGCACAATAGCGATTTGAAGAAGATCCCTGGCCCGTCGCATCTCAATCACCGCCAGCGAATCACCTTCCATCAGAATAGCTGCCATGCGAGATGCCGCAGCAATCATGTTATCCAAAGGGCTAGAAAAATGACCCGGTGGTGTCGATACGTATTGCGGTGGGTTATCCGTTCGTCGAGGTGGGACCGTAATACATGGTTGATCCGGCGCTGCCCTAGGTGCCTCGGTCCGATTTACCGCTGCCAGATTACTTGGCCCGGCCCCCGGCGTATTGACGAGGTTCAGTCCTTCGTAGACCGGCAGCAGACGAGACCGGTACTTCCTTCACAGCACTTCGTTTGACGCGTTCTGATCCAACATAAGGCGGTAATTCTGCGCCTGGATTTGCTGTGACTGGGCATCTAAAGTGGCCCGTTCCTCAGCCATCCTAACTTCCTCAACTGCCAGGTCCTCCTTGGACTGTGTTATCTGGTCCTTTAACTTGGTAACCTCTGCATTATGCTGATCCTGCGTCTCCGGGGTTACTGCCATGGTTAATAAGGTTTCCCGGGCATCCAACAAACCAGAAAGAACTTGAGCCGGTCGGCGCGCCGGGCCTCCTGCCGCAGCTGCTGATCCGGACATCACTGCTGCTTTGGATGAAGACTGCAACCCGATTCGGCGGTTCAAGGGGGTCTGGAATACTATTGCCATTGGAATAGCCTCCAATCCAGCCGTCTTGCAATTGGTACAGCGACTCGGTTTCACCAGTGGATGACTCGCCATCTGAGTAGATGGCCGTCTCACCATCGGACACCGGTTCAGATCCCACACCGTGGATGAATCCTACGAACGCACGCTTCATGGTAGGATGAACTCGGGCAAGGCTTGCACGCTGAGCCATCTCGACAAGGTCGGTGGAGATGTCCGGCTCAGGGCCCGGTTCACCGATCTTGCCAAGGAAGACGTGAATTCCACCAAAGGGGATCCGGTACCCGTACTCGATTGAGCCGGCCTCGGGGCCCCATCCTGCATCGTCGATGTAGATCTTGCCACGACGACTCTTGGTCATCCGGCCAACCGCATATCCCTTGAGTCCTTCGAAGTTGCCCTTCAAGAACTCAAAACCATCATGCGATAGCCCCACGGTGGGCGCCAACTGTCGTGGAAATATCACGTCAAATGTCCTAATGGAAGGACTTAGTCGTGGAGCCATCGCAACGAGATTAGCTTGAAGGGGTTAAACCGGACAAGGGACACGAGAGTTTTATACTAGTTCGGCCCCTTACGATGAAGGTAAAAGCCTACGTCTAGTTGTGATGGAATTGCTTGGGTTTTGATGACCAGGGAGAGAATACGCTTTGCCTGAGTCTCGAGTTGTTCTTTCTTGCCTTAACCGCCGCGGGTCATCCCTTTATATACACAGGTTGATGCCCGGCCGGTTTACAGAGTCCGGAGGCCGGCTCATATATGTGTCTGGCTCGGTCTCTCCCTTTCCTTAACTTACAATACAAGTTGTACAACTATGGCGGTTTACAACTATGGGCCCTAATCCGCCTTTGGGCTCTGGGCCTCTAAGCTTTATCAGTGAAACACCATCTTCTTAGTTCTTCACGGGCTTCAATATAGATGAGCGTGAACCGACCCCTCCTAGGCGGTTTACACTCAGTAGTTATATCCTCAACACATACTGGACTATTCATTTTGATGGATCCAGACAGTTGGAAGGCTCGGGGGCTGGAGTTATATTGACTTCCCCACGAGGTGATAATTTTTGTTATGTTTTAAGGTTGATGTTCCCTTGTACTAACAATGCAGCTAAATATGAAGCCTTACTCCATGGTCTTCGGATGGCTAAAGAGATGAATCTAAGCAGGGTAAGATGTTTTGGCGACTCAGATTTGGTGGCTCAACAAGTGTCAGGGACCTGGGATTCAAAGGATCCACTCATGGCGGCTTATCGTCGAAAGGTGGATACTATTGCTGGTCACTTCAAAGGATATCAAGTGGAGCATGTTGATCGAAGGAAAAATGAAGTAGCTGATGCGTTAAGCCGACTGGGGTCTCAGCGTAAGCCGGTCCCCCCTAATATTTTCCATGATATTTTGCATAACCCATCAGTGAAATTGCCTACGGAGGAGGACTTAGCAGTTCTTGACCCGGAGGCACAATTGGTGGCGGCTCTTCATGTTATCCCTGATTGGACTGTTCCGTATTTGGCTTACATGACCCGGGGCGAGTTACCTGAGGATGAAACTTTTGCCAGGCAGATAACCCGGAGGTATAAGTCAATAACTATTGTCAATGGTGAGCTTCACAGATGCAGTGTTACATGGGTGTTTCAATGATGCGTTTCTCCTGAGGAAGGCCGTGAAATTTTAAGGGAGATTCATGAAGGATATTGCGGTCATCATGTCGGCTCTAAGTCTCTCGTTGCTAAAGCTTTTCATCATGGGTTTTATTGGCTGACGGCTAATGCTGATGCAGAAGATCTAGTTAGTAAATGTGATCGTTGCTAGAAATCCTCAAGACGAGCTCATGTGCCGGCTCAAGAATTGAGGATGATTCCAATTACTTGGCCGTTTGCAGTCTGGGGGCTAGATATGGTGGGGCTTTTCAAAAGGTCAAAGCATAAAAAGACCCACCTCTTGGTGGCGGTTGATAAGTTTACAAAGTGGGTTGAGGCTGAGCCGGTCAGCATATGTGATGCAGCCACGGCGGTTCAATTCATCAAAAAGGTGATATTTCGTTTTGGGTATCCTCATAGTATCATCACTGATAATGGTACTAATCTATCTAAAGGAGCAATGAAATAATTCTGTCAACAAGTGCATATCCGGCTTGATGTATCATCAGTGGCTCACCCCTAGTCTAATGGCCAAGACGAACGAGCGAATCAAGAAATCTTGAGAGGTATCAAGCCTCGGATTGTTCCTTTGCAGACAACATCGGGTTATTGGGTGGAAGAGTTTCCCTCAGTGCTTTGGAGTATCAATACCACCCCCAACAGATCTACGGGTTACACGCCTTTCTTCATGGTTTACAAAGCAGAGGCGGTTCTCCCCAGTGACATACATCACGATTCTCCTCGTGTAGCGGCTTACGTTGAAGCTGACAATGAGAAGGCACATCAGGATGCTATTGACCTGTTAGATGAGGAGCGCGACCTTGCGGCGGCTCGTTCTGCGATTTATCAGCAAGATCTGCGTCGTTATCACAGCCGCCGGGTTAAAACCAGGACCTTTCAGGAAGGCGATTTGGTGTTCCGGCTTATCTAGGATCAAACTTACATGCACAAGCTATCCCCACCTTGGGAAGGGCCCGTCGTGGTCAGCAAGAATCTAAACAACGGGTCATACTACCTTATCGATGTTCGAGACCACAAGGACTCACACACATCAGAGTAGGAGACCCGTCGGCCATGGAATATTGCTCATCTTCGGCCCTATTACACCTGAGCCGCCGACTCTTGTAATGTACATACTTTATCATGTGTATATTATCATGAATATAATAAAGATGGCATCCCTGATAATTCAGGGCCTCTGTTGTTTCATTTCTGAGAATATGAGTCTTTATTGCCATTTCATACAATCACTTGGGGGCTTCCTGTTCATTGAGCATAGCCATGACTACCCTCTTGATCCAGCTTATACGCCATGATTGCAACATACTTGGGGGCTTCTTCATGGAGCATAGCTTTGCTGTAATGAATTTTAACTTGGGGGCTCATTAAGCATAGCTATGAATGACCCTTTAGGCTTGGATGCCTAGAGTATTCACCAAAAATCCGGGTTATCCTGCCTTTGTAAGTCTGCCACTCCGCCCAGGTAATCCTGGAACGACTCGCTATACTCTTCACAGTTAATCTTATAAAAGACCCTAAACTTGTCAACGTTAAAACGGCGATTGGTCATGTGAGGTCCGGCTTACAAGGTTTTGAATTAAGGTTTAACTCAGCGGCTGTGTGGCCCATAAAAGCACTTGAGTTTTAGGCTTGACGTCCTATGAAAGCCTTGTTTTCTGATTTGTCTTTCATTTGAACATTTTTTGGAGTTTTGTCTCTTGTCACATATCAATACATGGTTGAAAAACCAATTAGGGCCATGTTGCCTTATGGTTCATGTATATCTTTATCCAGAGTGTTATTAACCTGGCATGGCTATGATTATATGCTTAGAGCTTTCTGCTCAAATTTTGGGATATCACCCCTTGCTGCATATGGCGTTATGAGCCGGCGGTATGAATATATTGAACAGGGCATTGTGCTTTTGTCTATGGGCTATTGCCTTTACCACATGACTTATGATAAGTCAGCAGTATGAACAAATATCACAGGTATGATATTTATTTCATTATATAAGGTCTTTACAAACCGGCCCTAATTATGGACTGTTTAGTCCTCAGTGGTTTTTACATGGGCTATCATGACCTGCCTTGGGGTAAATCGCCAGGGCGCTTGTTATCTATTTATATGCAGGGAAAAATGGTAAACCTGACCTACACAATGGATGATATTGCAAAGCATAAGTGGCATATCTTCCCATGATAGATCAGCAGGGTTATGTAGACAAAACGTACGATGGCACGACGGATAAGTATTTAACTAGCCTATTACATGGCTCCGCGAGCCCAAATGGATAAATTATTTTTCAAGCAGTTCCTGGTGATGCAAATAAAGAACTGTCTAGAGGATCAGTTTTCCTGGCCTTGGCGGTTTGAAGCTTCTGGGTCATCCTGCGCCGGTTCTTCTTCTTCCTCCACCGTCTGGAAGTCAGGCGATGACCAATTGATACTAGTCAAGGCTTGAAATTCAGCATCGTCATTGATAAGCTTAGACGGATCAATTTCCGGGGCAATAGTATGCTTACAGATTGGAGGGATAAGATCTGCAATCTTATAAGTCGGCGTGGGCATCTTCTAATTTTCTGCGGTGTAAGACGCCTGATACTTGGACAGATCAGTTTCTTCAACAAGCACACTCACCAAAGGATGCACCGCTTTTACACAGGCAGCAAAGTCTTTCTTGTCAAAGGGAGACCCGTCCTCTTTTAGACTGGGGCAGCCAGTAGCTAGCTCGGCCGGGTCTAATTCCGACTGCCATGCCTTAGCCCAACTTAAAGTCGTAAGGGCATCGAGTCTAGTAGCCGACCGCTTTTTTCTTCAATCCTGGCTGGCAAGATGGAAAGGCTGCTTAACACGTCGCTGAGAATAGACGGTGTTTGTTTACTTGGGGAGACGGCGGCTATTGTGCGTTGAGCTCCGGTATACAGTCATTCTACTAATGTATAAACCGCTTTGAGCTTTATTAGCATCTCCTTCCCAAGATTGCTGCTTCTGGGGCCTGCATGGCATATTATGGTTAAGTCATTTGGCGGTTTATAACATGAAGAGTAAAAATTCATTATGATATAAACAGATCTCATCGAAAATGGCAAAGGTCATCTGGTTAATATGATGCTTTAAGCCGGTGAGATTGGCTGTGACCTCCTCCAATGAGGCCTTAGCTTTCTAAGCCCTTTGGATCAAGGCGGCCCTCTCTTCAGCCCATGCGGTTTTCTCAACATTAAAGTCAGTTTTGAGCTTCTCATTTTCATCCAAGCTAAACTTGAACTTGGAGTCAGCCTTCCGGGTCTCAGCTTCTTGTGCTTCAAGCTGGGTTTTCAAGTTAGTCAGCAGAGATTGAAATTGATTGGATGCTTCCTGAAATAAGAAGTCCAAATAAATATGAAGAGTTATGAAACAACACATATTGATAAGTCCCAAGCCCTTTGCAAGCAATAGCACTTGGCACTTGGGGGCTAATGGGTGCAGAAAGTTTCTTTATGGAGTTATATATATTTATAAGTCCCAAGCCCTTTGCAAGCAATAGCACTTGGCGCTTGGGGGCTAATGGGTGCAGAAAGTTTCTTTATGGAGTTATATATATTTATAAATCCCAAGCCCTTTGCAAGCAATAGCACTTGGCACTTGGGGGCTAATGGATGCAAAGCTTGTTTTATGACGCAGTGACAGGTGACCCCGGTTTATCATTTATCCAAGTTTGCCTGGTTGGCAAGGATGACTAGATGAGATTTTTTATCAATTGATAAGTCCTGGTTTATTCTGATAGATTCAACCTGCCCTTGGGGACTACCGATGCAAAGTTGATCATTATTAAGTGAAGAACCGACTTAACTTAATAGTTTAAGCCAGCCCTTGGGGGATACAGGTTCTGACTCAGAAGCATAGTAGAAGGTTATATAACAAGTCTACAGTATATTATATTCAATCATATTTAGTAGACTTGGGGGCTAAAGGAGATAATCTAATTTGAGAGCAAGAATTAATACCTCATGTTTCTGATGCATGTGCTTGACCATGTCAATTTCAAGATCATGGCTGCTGTGTACTTGATTCAGATAGCCGGAGAGGATTTCACTAATGCTCAGATGTGAGTAATTGGCCATATTGAATTTCACCATGCGCCTCTTGACCAGCTCTTCCTTGGTAGAATGTTTAGCCAGAGCAACAGGGTTCCCTGGCTCTTGAAAACCAGTGCCAGTGACCACAACTTCTTCAGTGTTCAGTTTTGGAGGCTTAGTGTGGCTCGGCGGTTTGGTAACCAAGGGATCAGCAACCATAGGATCAGCAGAGGTGCCACGATTTTCTGGTGGCGGGTCATCAGCAGGATCATCCGGTTGTTGCACGGAGGCCTCAGAAATTGGTGCTTGTTTTTCCGGCTCACGAGGATTGGGATCTTCTATGGGCTTGGTCGTTTTGGACTTTTTGCTAGGCTTTGCTTTCCCACTATAAGAGGATTCGGAAAGTTAGTATGAATTTAAATATGTTAAAAAACATAGGTTTAAGTTGGTACCCAGGGGCGGTCTTGAAAGGAGGAAGCTAAGTCTAAGATTAGTCGTCGGACGAAGAGTGAAAGGTCCCCTGATAATTAATATCCAGGTTAAAATAAATAAGAGTTGGAATTTTTTGAATACCTCATTCCGGCGTTTGCGTGGGGGTGGTGTGTTAGGCAAACCGGAGGAAAGTTCTCCACCTCCGCTGGTCCAGGTTCTGTGCCGGTTCTCATGTTGTTGTTGCTTCAAAATAAAGTGGGGATCAATGTGCGCTAAAGGGTGAGAAAACCTTACTTTCCGGATCACGCGTCAAATTTTCTGTCTTTGGAAGGGCTCTGAGTCGGAGGAAATAATGGTTACCTCTTCATCAACTGCCTGGCTACTCTCTGCATCGTCCTGATAGTAATCAGTGTCAATAAGATGGATGAAAAAGGAGCCAAGGGAATCAAGGTCTACCTCCGACTCTTCATCTTCATCCATGTTAAACGTGTCAGAGGTAGTGGATTTATTTTTGTTCCTCTTCATGGCTTTGGTCTTGGCCCTGACCTTCTTGGCGTCTTCTTCATCATATCTCTTATCCCAAAAAGCGGAGCCAGCCTGATAAAAGTTTACAATAAAGGTTAGGACTTCCGGGTTCTACGAGCAATGTGGTAAAAAAGTATGTAAACCGGACAAACATACCTCCGGTGCCGGGTTAAGTTCACAGAAGGGATTCAGACCCACTCTACTACAGCTTTCCAAGATCTCATTGAGAAGAGTCTTGGTCATGTCATTGATAGCTTTATCAGTCAAACATGTTGAGCTGTAACGCAGCGGGTCTTTGGTGTCACCAGTATACGTGCACATTAAACCGAGTCAGCAGCTTAAAGGTATAATCCTCCATGCTACCCAGCTCCGAACCAGATCAATCCCGGTTAACCCGTTGCCCAATAATGCTCTAACCTTTGAAAAGGTAGGTGCAAGTTTGGCCCGTTCAGCAGTGGTAAGCCGGCCAGGAAGAGGATGCTTCGGGTTGAGCCGTTGGTCACGATAGCCTGGT
Organism: Triticum dicoccoides; assembly: GCF_002162155.2. NCBI lineage: Eukaryota > Viridiplantae > Streptophyta > Magnoliopsida > Poales > Poaceae > Triticum > Triticum dicoccoides. The sequence goes on from NC_041385.1 coordinate 453,640,013, forward strand.
AAGGGATTTTCATCAGCAGGAGAAGTATCTTTGCAGTAGAACCATGTTTGATTCCCATCTTTGGGATGTCTTGGAAGCGAAGCATAAGGGAAAATGGCATCTCTGCGATGCTGAATTGAAATCCCTCCAAGTTCTTGGCTGGGGCCATCAGTAAATTCATTCTGGCGGTTCAGGTAGAAATACTCTCTGAAGAGGTCAACACTAGGTTCTTCTTGAAGGTATACTTTACAGAAGACCTGGAAATTGCAAATATTGGAAATTGAGTTGGGCTCGAAGTCTTGAGGATGAAGTTGCATAAAATGTAGAACATCATGGAAGAATTTTGATCTGAGTGGTGAGAAGCCCCGGTTCATGTGATCGTTGAAAACAATAACTTTTTTCATCGGCTTGCTGCTGAGGTTTGGCTTCACCCGGATTAGGAGCACACCAATGAATGACGTCTTTTGGCCGGTAAGAAACCAATCTTTACATAATCTTCAAGCATTGCCTCGGTAACATTGGATGGGACCCAGTCGCATGATGTAACTGTCTTGGTCATGATTGGATGCACGGCCTATAATAAAGCAATTTAAGATGTTATTTAGCCGGCAGATATGTGGTGAGTTACAAGTTGTTGTTTCAACCACTATACAAGGATAAAGCTATAGAGATTCAGTTCAGAACAAGCCAGCTTGGTTAAAACCAGAAGATGGCTGGATTATTGACTTAAGTGGATGATGGCGGCTTAAGCGGGGCCTAATGTTATATGGTGGGTCACGGTTTATGTCATAAGCCGCCATGCCAGTTTTGGGACTTAAATCTATCAAGTGAAATTTTTGCTAAGGGGCAGACAAACAGATTTCGCAAGCTAGAGCTATAATTTCAGATCTGTGACAGTTTAGAAAGTGTAGTGAAAGTAAAACCTAAGGTGGCGGCAGTGAAAAACTATAGCAGACTAGCAGCACTATGAATTGATATTGGTGCTTTCAAGACCGTATCATTGTAATTAGAGGGAAATTATTTAATTGTTTTGCATGGTATCCATTGCCGCTATAGCAGACTAGCAACACTATGATTTGATATTGTCTAACATGAGGCGAACAAGGAATGGAATGTCCAATTTCTTGTAAACTGTATCATTTTGTGCTTGTGGGCAATTAGTATTTTTTACGTGTTGTCAGGTCATGATTCACACGGTTCCAGTTGCCTGTAATAAGTGTCAACCTACTCCCGAGAGATTAAGTCCTTTTTGAACTCCTAAGATATTAAGTCTTCGTGTCTTTTTGTGTTGAAATAAAATATGTTATCATGTTAAACATGCTTGATATTCTTTTTGCTTAGTTAGACTATGAGTTTTGCAAGTTGACATAGCCACTGTTGAAGGTGTTCTTCGTCGTTACTCTAGCTACACCGTCATTGCCATCTTTTCTTTTGTTTATGAGAAAATATGCTCTATGGAAATTCTCCTTGAGAATAGTAATGTAATGTTATGTTGTACAAAAATGCTGCATACTTTGTTCTGAAAAAGTATTTTTGAAAAAATTCTACAATCTTTGTTCCGAAAGATATGTTGCAATAGAATCTTCTTTTAGTATTTTTATTTGTTCTCAAAATTTAAGATGCAATATATGGATGCTTGCAACTTGTACTGCATACTACAATAGTGACACAACATCATGTCCCAGCACAGTGCACAGATGCACACTAGTAGATCAGCAACGCAGTGCAAATCCACACACGAGCAGGTCAGCAACACACGAGGTCAGGAGTAGCATAGACATGCAGGCGCATAATGCATCCATGGGTTGCTTTATGGTTTCAACCCACGGTTGGAACAAATTTACTGAGGTGGTTTGGCATGCGTTGGTTGTCAAACATAAGTAAGTTGGATTGGGGCGGGTTCCACATAATTAGTTGTTGTATGGGTCGGATTGACAACTTGACTAGTTCGTGCCCGGTTGAATTGGACATGGGGTGGTTCATAGACCGTTCGTAGGTTGACTTCAAGATGCACCAAATATCATATAAAAGTGCAAAAATTCTAGACTTACCAACCATTTTTATAGACCCTAGGAAATCGTCCATCCTTACTAATCAAACCTCCTCCTGAAATTAATGGTGGGTCATGCCCTATCAGGCTTACAAATGCATGGTAGGCCCAAGTATACGAATGGCCCACCAGAAGGGCATAGCCCGTCAGATTACGACCCAGAAGATCATGGGTCAAAGGACATCACCTTTGGCCCATAGGAGTCGGAGCCCAAGATAACAAGGACCAAAAGGGTGGTGCATGATCTGATCAAGTCCCTATAGTTGGATTCTACACCCCCTGATGAACAAGACTCAGCAGTCGGTCATGAATATGAAAGGGAGCAGTCGGCTAGGCCTACATTCAACGGATACCTAGGATACCCCATCAACTATGATGTCTAAATGACAATAGTTGCCCAACAGTGAATACGATAGTTACTAGAAGTAATAGCTAGGAAATAGTCCTCTATACCTGAGGCCATGAGTAGCATTAATACCAACCCATTATGTACCCCTCCTAGCGCACACACACTATATATATATATATATATAAGCTGGGAGGGGAGCACCGATCTAAGGGTTGAGTATTCACATTGTGTACCTTATGCCAAGAGCTAAGAGCACCACAAGAGTATAAATCCTTGCGCGTACTCCCATCTACATCGCTCGGTTGGTACGATCCTCTACATTCATACCCTGATATTATTGTCAGGATTATATCCATGACATGCCCTACTAATATCGAATTAAAAATTGTCATATCACCCTGTAATCACCCATAACAGTGGCGGTGCCGGGGTCCTTCCTAGGAATTCCCTAGAATATACAAGATTTTGGCACATTTTTTTACTACATATGTTTATGCGCTAAACACTTGGCCCACTGAGTCCAGCCAAAACTGGCACCTACTACTGTGACCGAACGACGCACCAAACCAGACATGATCGACCTAGCTAGTGTCTGGTTAGGCGGGTGATTCCTCCACCAATTATAGTTTACCCAACCTAGAGACAGCGGCGGCTATTCCAAGTCTGGCAGCCGCCCTCCCCTCCCCTCCGGTCGGCACTCTCTGTGACTCCCTCCCCTCCCCACTACCTTCGACCCTCGCTGCCCTGCCCTCTATGAGTTTGCCGCTCTACATCTGGTTTGGCCTCCCCCTACCGCAAAGGCGCCAGTCCGCATCCGCCCTCCGGGCTCCCCGGCTTGCCTTGCCCTGCAGGGCCGCAGGCGCCTGATACGTCCATTTTGCATCATGTTTTCCTACTATTATTTATGTTTTTATGTATATAATGTTTTTTTGGATTAATTCTAATGCCTTTTCTCTCATAATATGCAAGGTTCGCACAAAGAGGGAGAATACTGGCAGCTGGAATTCTAGGCCTGAAAAAGCTACGTCAGGCTACTTATTCTGCACAACTCAAATGAGCTGAAACTTCATGGGGAATTTTCATGGAATAAATAAGAATTATTGGAGCAAATAACTACCAGAGGGGCCCACCAGGTGGGCAGAACCCACCTGGGCATGCCAGGGAGCCCAGACGCGCCCTGGTGGGTTGTGCCCTCCTCGGCCCACCTCCGGTGCCATCCTCGGGTATTTAAGTCATTTTGACCTAGAAAAAACTAAGGATAGTACTTTTGGGACGAAGCGGCGCTGACTCGAGGCGGAACTTGGACAGGAGCACTTTTGACCTCTAGCGGAGCGATTCCTCCGAGGGAACTTCCCTCCCGGAGGGGGAAATCATCATCATCATCATCACCAACAACTCTCCCATCTTGGGTGGGCAATCTCCAACAACATCTGCAACATCACCATCTCCTCCCAAACCCTAGTTCATCTCTTGTGTTCAATCTTTGTACCGGAACTATAGTTTGGTGCTTGTGGGTGACTAGTAGTGTTGATTACATCTTGTAGTTGATTACTATATGGTTTATTTGGTGGAAGATTATATGTTCGGATCCATTGTGCTATTTAATACCCGTCTGATCTTGAGCATGATTATCATTTGTGAGTAGTTACTTTTGTTCTTGAGGTCACGGGAGAAATCTTGTTGCGAGTAATCATGTGAACTTGATATGTCTTCGATATTTTGATGGTATGTATGTTGTGATTCCCTTAGTGGTGTCATGTGAACGTCGACTACATGACACTTCACCATAATTGGGCCTAAGGGAATGCATTGTGGAGTAGTTATTAGATGATGGGTTGCGAGAGTGACAGAAGCTTAAACTCTAGTTTATGCGCTATTCCGTAACACTACAACAATAACCTCCCTACACCAACGCATAACTAGGAACGATGGTGGCATATGTGTTGTTCGGCTGAACGTCCCACCACCCACGACAAGCCAACCACCCGCGATGATAATGCATATCTAAAGATAGATCCCACCTCTCCGTGCAAATAGCACACAGCCAAGACCCTGAGCAGAGTTGCAAAATAGGCCTCATTGTAAAAACAAGGCAGATCTTTCTCCGTCGATTCCTCTCTCTATGCACCCAGCCGTGTTCCCCAACCCTCTCTGATCAAATCATCCGGCGCAGGCGCGCAGCAACATTGTCCGCGACCCCTCATGCGCCCCTGCATCAACCCAGTGGCCATTGGCCACCAGCATGGCTCCCGACCCTCATCTAGTCTGGCGGCCCGGCGGCTCTGCACGCGCGGCTGCTGGCTTGGGCTCAATGGTGTTGCTCCGCTAAGGCTACTCCGACCTCCGGTAAGTCACTCATCCCCTCTACCCTCTTACCCTTCCCGCCGCTGACCACCTACACGACCACCATGCCTCACGCACGAGCCCGAGGGCAGGACACACACCATGCACATTGCCTCCGTGCCTCTTCCCCTGGTGTCTTAGCGCTGCCTCTTGTTGTTCGACACGACCGCCCAACCCTCTGTTGCGGCCGGCGGCCAATGCTGTTCCCCGAAGCGCCGCCTTGGCATCCCTCTCCCAAAGTCCCAACCACGATGGGGTTCTTGACTTTGCCTCCACCTCTGCAAAGGACCATCACGATTGTGCATTCCTCTCCTAATTAAAATCCTAGTACATATTCAGTTTCAAAAAAAAATCCTAGTACATATTCTCTACCGATTCATGTGCAAGTAGTGCGTATTCATCTTCTGGTTGTTATGCAAGTAATGTGTGCCCATTGGAAGTTGATAAGTATATGTCAGGTGCAAAGAGTGCAAAGTGCCACAATCAACTACAGTAGTTTTAGAAATAATTGTTCATATAATCAAATGGGAGGATTTTTCATCTTCAGAGGTTAAGCCATGAACTCTACTTTAAAAGTTAACTTCTTATAAGGACAATGTAGGTGTCACAATCCTGACCCCCTGTTCATGTTAGTCTTCAAGGACCTGATTTAGCTAAACCTTGTGGTTTTGATCCGGTGAACCCCAAGCTAACAACAATCTGCTGTGTGCCTGCAGCAAATCCGTTAAGAAATATGCTTCGAACAATGGTTTATATGATTAACTCTGAAATGGTACACGGCAAACAACACCATATGTGAGCTTGGTATTATATTTCTGATCACCTCATATAAAATATGTCGGATTGAGGGTTCCGGCAGATCCTTGAGGTTCGAACACTGGGGTGCGCGTGGAGGTTTCGCCTTCTACCTACCTGTTCCTCGCCGAATCGCTAGGATCTAAACTACTAGAAGATCAACACAAGAGACATAGGGTTTATACTAGTTCAGGCTACCATTGTGGTGTAATACCCTACTCCAGTGTGTGGCGTGGTGGATTGCCTCTTGGGATGATGATGAACAATACAAGGAAGAACAGCCTCGCGAGGGTCTGTTCTTGTGGTGGAGTTGTCCCTTTGGAGGGGTTGATTCTAGATGCCTATCTTCTCTCCAGGTTCTTCTCTCACTCCCTCTACCCTGTGGGTGGCTAGTCCTATTTATAGGCGAAGGCCCTGGGCCTCTTCCCAAATATTGAGCGGGAAGGGCGCCAACAATTGGCCAATTTGAGGGGGAACATCTAGTACACTTATCCTGACTAAAGTTGGTCCTCGCGTATCAAAGGCTCTGGTGGTGATGCCGACTTGGGCTCCACAGTGACCTCCATCCTGCCGTTGGACTGGTCTTGGTCTTATTGCACCGAAATGGATGCCTTTGCTTGATGCTCTCGCCTGCGCTTGCTCCCCTTGCACCAAAAAGGAAAGAAGGACACTGCGCGGGCTGGCGCCCGGCTGGCGCCCTTGGTCGTCATGGCTTGCGTCATGGGCACCTCGCGAGGTACCCCGCCTTGAACTCTCCACCTCCTCGTGAGCCAGCCTTACGAGGCCGTGCCCGAGGAAGCTCCTTGTCGTCCGCCCCGCGAGGCTTAGCCCCTCGCGAGGGTCTTGATCTTGTGTTGATGAAGATGGGCCGTGCTGGGCCCCCTTTGAGCCACGCTGCAGGCCGCAGGCAGGCAAGTCTGGGGACCCTCGTTCCCAGAACGCTGACAAAATAGTTACAAAGCTAATGACACAATGTTTATCCAAAATTCGGAACTGTTTTTACCTATAATGGCAACCATGACAATTCAGTAATTTAGTTTTCCATGAAAAACAAGAAGACTTGATGCTTTTATGGTTAGAAGAAATCCCTTTTCTCTTTAGTGTGCATTTTGAATTAAATTAAAAGTACGCGTGCATGTGCAAGTCAGCTATGCTGCCAATCACGAGTTGAAAGGCTCACACCTATGAGGAAATGACATCGCCTATTGGCCCAACATACTTAGCACGTCAATAGGAGCAAGGATCAAATCGTGCATATCCGTTTGTGAGTAGTCAATAAAAGAACTAACAAACATTCTCGTTATCAAATGCATAAATAATCTGATAGTAGTTTTCTTGTGTTCATGTAGTTCGATTACATTTATATTCAGTTTTCATGGAAGTTAAAAATGGGTTCTGTCATATTCTGGGGTTCTGCCTGAAATGGTGCGTAGCTTTCCTGAATCCTTCTCGCAAGAGTCGCACAGGATCCAGCACAATTTCTTCTCCCTATAACTTTGGTGTCATGTTATGGAACCAGTTATACACCAGTCTGGTACATTAGCTGTCCAATTTTATTTTGAAAAGAGTCTTATCTTTTATGCCTACATATATTGATAGTGTTCATATTTAATTCCTGTGTAACTCCTTGTTATTTCGAATTTATAACCACACTCAAACAGGAATACATGTAGAGCTACTCTTGACTCTACATATATGTATTGTAGGAGCGTTTGAACAATTGGTATTTAATCTTTTCAGTTACTAAAAATAATAAAAACAATGTGCATGGGATGTCCAATGGTGCAAAAAATATGTATGACCTATGTATAGCTCTAGATATGCCTTTGATTTTTAGTACAAAACATCCTTATGTACTCAAGTGAGTGGGGCATATTTCAGAACTGGTATATGTAGCAAAAAACTTTTATGTAGGTATGCTATCTTTAGTATAAATAGATTATGCTTAGATTTGATTGTGAAACTTGTACACGTGTATCTTCAGAGAGAATTCCATTAAGGTGCATGAACAACAATTTGAGAATGGCGCCAAAACAACATATATATTGTATATTGTTATCGGTGTGATATCATGTTTTCTTGATTCTTATATTAGGCACTCTAGACTTCCTATACATCAAATCGTGTGTCTACAATAACCAGAGGTAAAATCATTTTCGTCATCACCCATTCGAAGACCATGTTTTGATTGTATTCTCATCACATTCTTGATTTCTAGTGATGCAAAAATAACGAATGTTGGATAGCTTCTTCAAACTTTGGGAAATATATGATCAGACCACTCAAAGATGCTGGAAGTATTGGTCATGCAGCTGGGTTACTTATCTCAGGCCTTCAACCTTTGTACGTGGCTTCTCTTTTTTACTGCTCTATTGATCTGCATTTTCTTCTCTTATATCTAATGATACATTACCTATGTTAGTTTTTTGCTGCTGTAGATTGAAGGTAAATGGATGGTGCATGGCTAAGTTGTTGATTGCAAGGTCGATAATGGGGCTTTAATGTTATAGAATGTCATTTTCATTTGTTAAAAAAACATTGTCATTTTCATGCTCGATGTACAGCCATCATGTATATGTACTATGGATTGTGTTCAATGTAATGCAACCAATTTGACTTAATAAATGAGATCCTTCTATTTTCTGGATTGTTGCTCGTTTGCACTGTCGATTTTGATCTACTAGCTATTATTGGTAGTATATAAAATATTAGTAATTGTTCATGCCAAATATCCTCATGTAGGTTACTCACCAATGCATATGAAGTGTTGTTAATATGAAACTATATATGTTGCTAGCTGGCAACGCTTCTTCACCTTGATTACCAACGCAATTATATTTGTTGTTGTAGGTCCTAACAACGCCACCAAAGGCAACACATATTAATCCGTAGGTGTAGGCCCTAGCAACGGTTATCTGGACATATGACAACACATCGATGCATTGCTAACGAGGGGTTCCTCTTGTAGTGATTGTGCTTCCGGCCAAGGTGAAGATATCCCGAACAAACCCCTCAAAGGATTGTTCTCCATAGTAACAAGTGATAATAAATTCCAGTACATAGTAACAATTTTTCCTTACCGATTTCCACTTACCAAGAGCGCTTTGCTCCCCGGAGACGTAGCCAGAAAAGAGACTTGATGACCCACAAGTATAGGATAAATCATAGTCCTTTCGATAAGTAAGAGTGTCGAACCCAACAAGGAGCAGAAGGAAATGACAAGCGGTTTTCAGCAAGGTAATGTCTGCAAGCACTAAAATTATAAGTAATGAGTAGTTTGATAGCAAGATAATTTGTAACGAGCAAGTAAACGTAATGGTAACAAAAGTTCAGCAAGGTAGCCCAATCCTTTTGAGGCAAAGGACAAGCCAAAACGGTCTCTTATGATAAGCAAAGCGTTCTTGAGGGTACACGGGAATTGCATGTAGTCGCTTTCATCATGTTGGTTTGATTTGTGTCCTCTACTTTGATAATTTGATATGTGGGTGGACCGGTGCTTAGGTGTTTTTTCTTACTTGAACAATCCTCCTACTTATGATTAACCCCCTCGCGAGCATCCGCAACTATGAGAAAAGTATTAAGAATAAATTCTAACCATAGCATTAAACTTTTGGATCCAAATCAGCCCCTTACACTACAAGAGGAACCCCCCTTTAGCAACCCATCGATGCATTGTCATATGTCCAGATAACCGTTGCTAGGGCCTACACCAACGGATTAATATGTGTTGCCTTTGGCGGCGTTGCCAGGACCTACAACAACGGATATAATTGCGTTGGTAATCAAGGTGAAGAAGCGTTGCCAGCTAGCAACATATATAGTTTCATATTAACAACACTTCATATGCATTGGTGAGTAACCTACACGAGCATATTTGGCATGAACAATTACTAATATTTTATATACTACCAATAATAGCTAGTAGGTCAAAATCGATAGTGCAAACGAGCAACAATCCAGAAAATAGAAGGATCTCATTTATTAAGTCAAATTGGTTGCATTACATTGAACACAATCCATAGTACATATACATGATGTCTGTACATCGAGCATGAAAATGACAATGTTTTTTAACAAATGAAAATGACATTCTATAACATTAACGTAAAACTATCTGGTAGAAGCCCCATTATCCACCTTCCAATCAACAACTTAGCCATGCACCATCCATTTACCTTCAATCTACAGCAGCAAAAAACTAACATAGGTAATGTATCATTAGATATAAGAGAAGAAAATGCAGCTCAATAGAGCAATAAAAAAGAGAAGCCACATACAAAGGTTGAAGGCCATGAGATAAGTAACCCAGCTGCATGACCAATACTTCCAACATCTTTGAGTGGTCTGATCATATATTTCCCAAAGTTTGAAGAAGCTATCCAACATTCGTTATTTCTGCATCACTGAAAATCAAGAATGTGATGAGAATACAAGCAAAACATGGTCTTCGAAGGGGTGATGACGAAAATGATTTTACCTCTGGTTATTGTAGACACACGATTTGGTGTATAGGAAGTCTAGAGTGCCTAATATAAGAATCAAGAAAACAGTATATCACACCAATAACAATATATAGTATATATGTTGTTTTGGCGCCATTCTCAAATTGTTGTTCATGCACATTAATTGAATTCTCTCTGAAGATATACGTGTACAAGTTTCACAATCAAATCTAAGCATAATCTATTTATACTAAAGATAGCATACCTACATAAAAGTTTTTTGCTACATAAACCAGTTTTAAAATATGCCCCACTCACTTGAGTACGTAAGGATGTTTTGTACTGAAAATCGAAGGCATATCCAGAGCTATACATAGGTCATACATATTTTTTGCACCATTGGACATCCCGTGCACATTGTTTTTATTATTTTTAGTAACTAAAAATATTAAATACCAACTGTTCAAACGCTCCTACAATACATATATGTAGAGTCAAGAGTAGCTCTACATGTATTCATGTCTGAGTGTGGTTATAAATTCGAAATGACAAGGAGTTACACGGGAATTAAATATGAACACTACCAATATATGTAGGCATAAAAGATAAGACTCTTTTCAAAAAAAATTGGACAGTGGATGTACCAGACTGGTGTATAACTGGTTCCATAACATGACACCAAAGTTATAGGGAGAAGAAATTGTCCTGGATCCTGTGCGACTCTTGTGAGAAGGATTCAGGAAAGCTACACACCGTTTCACGCAGAACCCCTGAATATGACAGAACCCATTTTTAACTTCCATGAAAACTGAATATAAATGTAATCGAACTACATGAACACAAGAAAACTACTATCAGATTATTTATGCATTTGATAACTGAGAATGTTTGTTAGTTCTTTTATTGACTACTCACAAACGGATATGCATGATTTGATCCTTGCTCCTATTGACGTGCTAAGTATGTTGGGCCAATAGGCGATGTCATTTCCTCATAGGTGTGAGCCTTTCAACTCGTGATTGGCAGTATAGCTGACTTGCACATGCACGCGTACTTTTAATTTAATTCAAAATGCACACTAAGGAGAAAAGGGATTTCTTCTAACCATATAAGCATAAAGTCTTCCTGTTTTTCATGGAAAACTAAATTGCTGAATTGTCATGGTTGCCATTATAGGTAAAAATAGTTTCAAATTTTGGATAAACATTGTGTCATTTGCTTTGTAACTATTTCAAATGACATGATCAGAAATATAATACCAAGCTCACATATGGTGTTGTTTGTTGTGTACCATTTCAAAGTTAATCATATAAACCGTTGTTCGAAGCATATTTCTTAACGGATTTGCTACAGGCACATAGCAGATTGTTGTTAGCTTGGGGTTCGCCGGATCAAGACCACAAGGTTTAGCTAAATCAGGTCCTTGAAGACTAACATGAACAGGGGGGGTCAGGATTGTGAAACCTACATTGTCCTTATAATAAGTTAACTTTTAAAGTAGAGTTCATGGCTTAACCTCTGAAGATGAAAACTCCTCCCATTTGATTGTATGAACAATTATTTCTAAAACTACTGCAGTTGATTGTGGCACTTCGCACTCTTTGCACCTGACATATACTTATCAACTTCCAATGGGCACACATTACTTGCATATCAACTAGAATATGAATACGCACTACTTGCACATGAATCGGTAGAGAATATGTACTAGGATTTTTTTTTGAAACTGAATATGTACTAGGATATTAATTAGGAGAGGAAAGCACAATCATGATGGTCCTTCGCAGAGGTGGAGGCAAAGTCAAGAACCCCATCGTGGTTGGGACTTTGGGAGAGGGATGTGAAAGCACAAGTGCTCCCTGGGTGGTTTTGGTAATTAATATCAACATATCTCTTGTTGGACTAACACTTTTACCTAGTATATTTCAGACAAGTTCAACAATGGAGTGACATGGACTAAAGGATGTGGAATCCCTTCTAGATGCTAAGGACAAAGGATTGGCTCAAGCTCCAAGCTCAAGACTCTACATTTTCCAAGCTCAAGACTCTACATTTTCCATTTTAGTGATCCAAGATCACATTGAGTCTATAGGAAAAGCCAATACTATCAAGAGGGGATGAGGTGTTGCTTAATGAGTTTCTTGCTCCACAGTGCTTAGTGATATGCTCCAAAAACCCTCAACTACTTTCTCATATCCACATATGACCCAAACCAAAAGTCAAACTCGGCCCCATCGATTCTTTCTACCCGGAGCCACCGAGTTCAGATGTCATAGCCACTGCCACAAACCCTAGGCAAATTGGTCTCACCGATAGGGATCTCAGTCTCACCGAGATGGGATTGTAATCTCTCTGTTTCCCTTTGTAACGTTTCGGTACTACCGAGATGAGCGATCGGTCCCACCGAGATTGCAATGTAAACTCTCTGTTTCCCTTTCGTAACATTTCGGTCTCACCGAAATGAGCGAACCGGTCCGACCGAGTTTACCTGACCAACTCTCTGGTTAGCTTATTACCAAAATCGGTCCTACCGAGTTTGTGTAATCGGTCTCACCGAGATTACGTTATGCTCTAACCCTAACCATATCGGTCCTACCGTGTTGCATGTCGGTCCCACCGAAAACCCTAACGGACACTAGGTTTACTAAATCGGTCTGAACGAGTTTGTTGATTCGGTCCCACCAAGATTGGTAAATTGTGTGTAAGGGTTAGATTTTGTGTGGAGGCTATATATACCCCTCCACCTCCTCTTCATTCGTGGAGAGAGCCATCAGAACAAACCTACACTTCCAACTTACCATTTCTGAGAGAGAACCACCTACTCATGTGTTGAGGCCAAGATATTCCATTCCTACCATATGAATCTTGATCTCTAGCCTTCCCCAAATTGCTTTCCACTCAAATCTTCTTTCCACCAAATCCAAATCCTGTGAGAGAGAGTTGAGTGTTGGGGAGACTATCATTTGAAGCACAAGAGCAAGGAGTTCATCATCAACACACCATTTGTTACTTCTTGGAGAGTGGTGTCTCCTAGATTGGCTAGGTGTCACTTGGGAGCCTCCGACAAGATTGTGGAGTTGAACCAAGGAGTTTGTAAGGGCAAGGAGATCGCCTACTTCGTGAAGATCTACCGCTAGTGAGGCAAGTCCTTCGTGGGCGATGGCCATGGTGGGATAGACAAGGTTGCTTCTTCGTGGACCCTTCGTGGGTGGAGCCCTCCATGGACTCGCGCATTCGTTACCCTTCGTGGGTTGAAGTCTCCATCAATGTGGATGTACGATAGCACCACCTATCGGAACCACGACAAAAACATCCGTGTCTCCAATTGCATTTGAATCCTCCAATCCCTTCCCTTTACATTCTTGCAAGTTGTATGCTTTACTTTCCGCTGCTCATATACTCTTTGCATGCTTGCTTGTTATGTATTGTGAGTGTTAAACTTGTGCCTAAACTCCACTCCAACTTAAAAAGTTAAAAACTGCAACTTTTGGTACTTAGTGTCTAATCACCCCCACTCTAGACACCTCTTCTCGATCCTTTCAATTGGTATAAGAGCTTTGGTCTCCATTGCTTTGGTTTAAACACCATTGGAGTAAGATGGATGAGTCTACTATTGGGAGTCTTAGACATAGAGTGCCTATACTTGATGGAGAGTAATTTCATGAGTGGAACAATGAGATGCTTGTGATTTTCAATCAATATCATTTGAACAAGTACATTGCTATCCCTTGTGCACCTCATGTTGATCCTATGCATCCTACCCTTGATGAGTCAATTGACATGATTAGGAATCTTAGAACTGTTAACCTTATCACTAGAGGCTTGCCTAGAAACTTGATTAGAAATTTGCCTACTCTTGAGTGTGCCTACACTATATGGAAATTTCTTGAGGAACGCTTTTCAAATTATTCCTTGAAAAATCTAGATGAAATTCTCCATAAGTCTATTGCCTTCAGTAAGATGAATTCCAGTGATCCTATGTTTGGTGATTGTTTATTTGAGCTTACAAACCTTATGTGTGCCAAAGGAGATGTTGGAATTATCAGTGATATTATTTCCGAAGCTATAAAAATTCATAAGCAAGATCATTGTCAAGCTCACTCTAACGAATCACCCTCTCTAGGATTTGATCCACCACATGATGATGTTGAACATGGATACTATGATGAGGATGATGATAGTGACTTCGATCTTGATGATGCGATGAGACATTTTGGTCTTATGGCAAATCTTCGGGGATATATGGCAGGAGGAAAGGAATGGGTTCTTGATAGTGGATGTACCAATCACATGACCGGAGATAGAGACATGTTTCGTGAGCTTTCTGGAAACGATGGTCCTCGAAAGTATGTCACTTTTGGTGACAACTCAAAGGGTAAGGTGGTTGGCCTCGGTAAGGTGGCCATATCACATGATAGCTCCATACAAAATGTCATGCTCGTTGAATCTCTTGGCTACAACTTACTTTCAGTATCTAGACTTGCTGATTTCGGTTTCAATGTTCTATTCACTGAAGTAGATTGCCAAGTCTTTTGTAGAGATAATCATAAAATGGTCTTTACCGGTATACGTAGAGGTGATCTTTACATTGTTGACTTCACTAAAAAGGCTCAACCTAGAACTTGCTTTATTGCTAAATCTTCTAAAGGTTGGTTATGGCATAGACGATTAGGTCATGTTGGTATGCGAAACCTTGACAAGCTTATTAAAGGAAATCATATCCTTGGAGTTAATGATGTCATATTTGATAAGGATAGACTCTGCAGCGCTTGTCAAGTAGGTAAACAGGTTGGAGGAAGGCATCCCGTGAAGAACGTCATGACCACAAGGAGGCCACTCGAGCTACTTCACATGGATCTTTTTGGTCCCAACGCTTACAAAAGTCTCAGCGGAAATTCTTTTGGTCTACTTATAGTTGATGATTTTTCAAGATTTACGTGGGTGTTCTTTCTCGATGACAAATCGCAGGTCCAAAATATCTTCAAAAACTTCGCTAAGAAGGCCCAAAATCAATTTGAAGTGAAGATCAAGAAGGTTTGCAGTGACAATGGAACGGAGTTCAAGAACGCAAATGTGGACACCTTTCTTGACGAAGAAGGGATTTCACATGAGTTCTCGGCTACGTACACACCTCAACAAAATGGACTTGTTGAGAGGAAGAACCGGACGCTCATCGAAATGGCAAGAACGATGTTTGATGAGTACAAGATGCCAAAGCACTTTTGGGTGGAAGCGGTTGAGACAGCTTGTCATGCAACAAATCGCTTGTATCTTCACAAGCTACTCGGCAAGACGGCATACGAGCTCCTCACCGGTAACAAACCCCAAGTTGTATACTTTCAAGTATTTGGCTCAAAGTGCTACATTCTTGATAAGCATCGTCGTTCTAAATTTTCTCCTAAGTCTCATGAAGGTTTCCTACTTGGTTATGGCTCAAACTCTCACACATACCGTGTCTACAACAATTTCACCCGAAAGGTTGAAGAAACGGTAGATGTGAAGTTTGATGAATCTAATGGCTCACAAGTAGAGCAATTGCCAATTGATGTAGGAGACAAAGATCCCTCGGAAGCAATTCAAGACTTGTCTATTGGCAAGATTCGTCCAACGGAGGTGAAGGAGAGTACCTCATCCGTCCAAGTGGAAGCTTCTACCTCACGACAAGGTGAACCAAGAGTTGATATGGAAGCATCCACAAGTGGGACACACCAAGATGAAGAAAACTAGGAAGTGCATCAAGATGAACGTCAACAACCTCCTTCTCCACCACGACAAGAGAACGACAATGCCAACAATGAAGAAGGCCAAGAAGAAGAACAAGATGAAGAAGATGTTCAACCAATACCCAAGCAAAAGCTTTCATGAGTTCGAGCAAGAATTGCTAAAGACCATCCCGTCGAGCAAATCTACAACAATATCCAAACCAGGAGAATCACTCGCTCCAAAACTCGTTTAGCTAACTTTTGTGAACACTATTCATTCATCTCTAGCATTGAACCTATGGAGGTTGAAGAAGCATTGGAAGATCCGCATTGGATAAATGCCATGCATGAAGAGCTACACAACTTTGAGAGAAATCAAGTTTGGACATTGGTTGAGAAGCCCGACAATAATCAAAACATCATCGATACCAAATGGGTGTTTCGCAATAAGCAAGATGAAGATGGACAAGTAGTTCGCAACAAAGCACGTCTCGTCGCCCAAGGCTACACACAAGTCGAAGGTATGGACTATGGTGAGACTTATGCTCCCATTGCTAGACTTGAGTCCATTCGCATCTTACTTGCCTATGCTAATCACCATGATATCACCTTGTACCAAATGGACATTAAAAGTGCTTTTCCAAATGATTAAATAGAGGAGGAACTTTATGTTAAGCAACCTCTCGGCTTTGTCAATCCTAAGAAACCAAATCATGTTAACAAACTTCACAAAGCTCTTTATGGTCTTAAACAAGCTCCTAGAGCGTGGTATAAATGCTTTACCAAGTTCCTTATTGAAAAAAGCTTTGAAATTGGAAAAATAGATTCTACTCTTTTTACTAAAAGGGTCAATGGAGAACTTTTTGTGTGCCAAATCTATGTTGATAATATTATATTTGGTTCTACTAACCCTCATTTTAGTGAAAAGTTTGGGAACCTAATGTCGGAGAAGTTTGAGATGTCAATGATGAGTGAACTCAAATTCTTTCTTGGTTTGTAAATCAAGCAAACTAAGGAGGGTACCTTTGTCTCTCAAACGAAGTACACCAAGGACTTATTAAAGAAGTTCAATATGCAAGAATGCAAAGGTATGACTACACCCATGCCTACTAGTAGACATCTTGACTTGACGAAAGATGGTGAACCGGTTGATCAAAAGGTTTATCGCTCCATGATTGGTTCATTGTTATATCTATGTGCTTCATGTCCCGATATCATGCTAAGTGTGTGCATGTGTGCACGATATCAAGCTGCTCCTAAAGAATGTCACCTTAAGGCCGTGAAAAGGATAGTGAGTTACTTAATCCATACACCAAATTTTGGCATTTGGTATCCTAAGAGGGCCTCATTCGATCTTGTTGGCTACTCCGACTCGGACTATGCCGGTGACAAGTGTTGGGGAACGTAGCAGAAATTAAAAAATTTCTATGCATCACCAAGATCAATCTATGGAGATTCTGGCAACAAGAGAGGGAGAGGATGAGCATCTTCATACCCTTGAAGATCGCTAAGCGGAAGCGTTACAAGAACGCGGTTGATGGAGTCGTACTTGCGGCAATTCAAATCGTGGAAGATATGATCTAGCAGCCGAACGGACGGCGCCTCCGCGTTCAACACTCGTACAGCTCGGGAACGTCTCCTCCTTCTTGATCCAGCAAGGGGAGAGGAGAAGTTGAGGGAGAACTCCGACAGCACGACGGCGTGGTGGTGGTGGAGCTCGTGGTTCTCCAGCAGGGCTTCGCCAAGCACTACGGAGGAGGAGGACATGTTGGAGGAGGGAGAGGGCTGCGCCAGGTAAGAGGTGTGGCTGCCCTCCCACCCCTCCACTATATATAGGGGCAAGGGGAGAGGGGGAGGCGCCCTAGGGTTTCCCCTAGGGGGCGGTGGCCAAGCAGATTGGATCTTCCTAGGGAAAATCCTAGGGAGACTTTCCCCCCAAGCCAAGCAGGTGGAGGATTGCCTCCCAAACCAGGTGGAGGCGCCCCACCTCCCCAAATAACGTGGGAAAGGGTGTCGGGGGTGCACCACCCCTTAGTGGGCTGGTTTGCCCCTTCCCCTTTGACCCATGAGGCCCTCCAACACTTGTCGGGGCTCCTTAAACACCTTTCAGTCATGCTGGCCATAGCCTGGTACCCCCGGAACACTTCCGGACTCCAATACCCTTCGTCCAATATATCGATCTTCTCCGCCGGACCATTACGTAACTCCTCGTGACGTCCGGGATCACATCCGGGACTCCGAACTACCTTTGGTAACCACATACTATTTCCCATGACAACTCTAGCGTCACCGACCCTTAAGTGTGTAGACCCCATGGGTTCGGGAACCATGCAGACATGACCGAGACACCTCTCCGGCCAATAACCAATAGTAGGATCTGGATACCCATATTGGCTCCCACATGTTCCACGATGATCTCATCGGATGAACCACGATGTCGGGGATTCAATCAATCCCGTATACAATTCCCTTTGTCAATCGGTATGTTACTTGCCCGAGATTCGATCGTCGGTATCCCAATACCTCGTTCAATCTCGTTACCGGCAAGTCACTTTACTCGTTCCATAATGCATGATCACGTGACTAACTACTTAGTCACATTGAGCTCATTTTGATGATGCATTACTGAGTGGGCCCAGAGATACCTCTCTGTCATACGGAGTGACAAATCCCAATATTGATTTGTGCCAACCCAACAGACACTTTCGGAGATACCTGTAGTGCACCTTTATAGCCACCTAGTTACGTTGTGACGTTTGGTACACCCAAAGTATTCCTACGGTATCCGGGAGTTGCACAATCTCATGGTCTAAGGAAATGATACTTGACATTAGAAAAGCTTTTAGCAAACGAACTACACGATCTTGTGCTATGCTTAGGATTGGGTATTGTCCATCACATCATTCTCCTAATGAAGTGATCCCGTTATCAATGACATCCAATGTCCATGGTCAGGAAACCATAACCATCTATTGATCAACGAGCTAGTCAACTAGAGGCTCACTAGGGACATGTTGTGGTCTATGTATTCACACATGTATTACGGTTTCCAGTTAATACAATTATAGCATGAACAATAGACAATTATCATAACAAGGAAATATAATAATAACCATTTTATTATTGCCTCTAGGGCATATTTCCAACAGTCTCCCACTTGCACTAGAGTCAATAATCTAGTTCACATCATTATGTGATTGTATTGAATCCAACACCCATGGTGTTTGATCATATCTCGCTTGTGAGAGAGGTTTATTAGTCAACGGGTCTGAACCTTTCAGATCCGTGTGTGCTTTACAAATATCTATGTCATCTTGTAGATGCAGCTACCAGGCACTACTTGGAGCTATTCCAAATAACTTCTCTACTATACGAATCTGGTTTACTACTCAGAGTCATCCGGATTAGTGTCAAAGTTTACATCGATGTAACCCTTTACGATGAACTCTTTTTACCACCTCCATAATCGAGAAAATTCCTTAGTCCACTACTTACTAAGGTTAAGTTTGACCGCTGTCATGTGATCCATTCCTGGATCACTCTTGTGCCCCTTGACTGACTCATGGCAAGGCACACTTCAGGTGCGGTACTCAGCATAGCATACTGTAGAGCCTACGTGTAAAGCATAGGGGATGACCTTCGCCCTTTCTCTCTCTTCTGCCGTGGTCAGGACTTGAGTCTTACTCAATACTCACACCTTATAACACATCCAAGAACTCCTTCTTTGTTGATCTATTTTGAACTCCTTCAAAATCTTGTCACAGTATGTATTCATTTGACAGTACTATTAAGCATTTTTTTGATCTATCCTTATAGATCTTGATGCTCAATGTTCAAGTAGCTTAATCCAGGTTTTCCATTGAAAAACACTTTTCAAATAACCCTATATGCTTTCTAGAAATTCTACAGCATTTCTGATCAACAATATGTTAACAACATATACTCATCAGAAATTCTATAGTGCTCCCACTCACTTCTTTGGAAATACAAGTTTCTCATAAACTTTGTATAAACCCAAAATCTTTGATCATCTCATCAAAGCGTATATTCCAACTCCGAGATGCTTACTCCAGTCCTTAGAAGGATTGCTGGAGCTTTGCATACTTGTTAGCATCTTTTAGGATTGACAAAACCTTCTGGTTGTATCACATACAACCTTTCCTCAAGAAAATCATTGAGGAAACAATGTTTTGACATCCTATCTGCAAGATTTCATAAATAATGCAGTAACTGCTGATATAATTCCAATAGACTCTTAGCATCGCTATGAGTGAGAAAGTCTCATCGTAGTCAACTCCTTGAACTTGTCGGAAAACATCTTAGCGACAAGTCGAGCTTTCTTAATAGTGACACTTACCATTATTGTCTGTCTTCCTTTTAAAATCCATCTGTACTCAATAGCCTTATGACCATCGAGTAGTTCTTCCAAAGTCTATACTTTGTTTTCATACATGGATCCTCTCTCGGATTTTATGGCCTCGAGCCATTTGTCGGAATCCGGGCCTACCATCGCTTCTCCATAGCTCGTAGGTTCATTGTTGTCTAGCAACATGACCTCCAAGACAGGATTATGTACCACTCTGAAGTAGTACGTATCCTTGTCAACCTACGAGTTTTGGTAGTGACTTGATCCAAAGTTTCATGATCAATATCATCAACTTCCACTTCAATTGGTGTAGGCGCCACAGGAACAACTTCTTGTGCCCTGCTACACACTAGTTGAAGTGACGGTTCAATAACATCATCAAGTCTCCACCATCCTCCCACTCAATTCTTTAGAGAGAAACTTTTCCGTGAGAAAGGACCCGATTCTAGAAACAATCCCTTTTGCTTCCGGAGGTATACCCAACTATTTTTGGGTGTCCTATGAAGATGCATTTATCCGCTTTGGGTTCGAGCTTATCAGCCTGAAACTTTTTCACATAAGCATCGCAGCCCCAAACTTTTAAGAAACGACAACTTATGTTTCTCTAAACCATAGTTCATACGGTGCCGTCTCAACGGAATTGCATGGTACCCTATTTAGAGTGAATACGGTTGTCTCTAATGCCTAACCCATAAACGATAGTGGTAATTCGATAAGAGACATCATGGTATGCACCATATCCAATAGGGTGCAGTTATTATGTTCGGACACACCATCACACTATGGTGTTCCAGGCGGTGTTAGTTGTGAAACAATTTCCACAATGTCTTAATTGTGTGCCAAACTCGTAACTCGGATATTCATCTTTATGATCATATCATAGACATTTTATCCTCTTGTCACGGTGATCTTCAACTTCACTCTGAAATAACTTTAACCTTTCAATAATTCAGACTTGTGATTCATCAAGTAAACATACTTAGCATCTACTCAAATCATCTATGAAGTAAGAATATAACGATATCCACTGCATGCCTCAGCACTCATTGGACTGCATACATCAAAATGTATTACTTCCAACAAGTCGCTTTCTTGTTCCATCTTACTAAAAACGAGGCCTTTCAGTCATCTTACCCATGTGGTATGACTTGCATGTCTCAAGTGATTCAAAATCAAGTGAGTCCAAACGATCCATCTGTATGGAGTTTCTTCATGCATATGTACCACTAGACATGGTTCGCATGTCTCAATCTTTTCAAAAAAAATGAGTGAGTCCAAAGATCCATCAACATGGAGCTTCTTCATGCGTTTTATACCAATATGACTCAAATAGCAGTGCCACAAGTATGTGGTACTATCATTACTATCTTATATCTTTTGGCATGAACATGTGTATCACTATGATCGAGATTCAATAAACCATTCATTTTAGGTGCAAGACCATTGAAGGTATTATTCAAATAAATAGAGTAACCATTATTCTCCTTAAATGAATAACCGTATTGCGATAAACATAATCCAATCATGCCTATGCTCAAGGCAAACACCAAATAACAATTATTTAGCTTTAACACCAATCTCGATGGTAGAGGGAGCATGCGATGCTTGATCACATCAACCTTGGAAACACTTCCAACACACATCGTCATCTCACCTTTAGCTAGTCTCCGTTTATTCCGTAGATCTTTTATTTCGAGTTACTAACACTTAGCAACCGAATCGGTATCTTAATACCCTGGAGCTACTAGGAGTACTAGTAAAGTACACATTTAATATAATGTATATCCAATATACTTCTATCAACCTTGCCAGCCTTCTCATCTACCAAGTATCTAGGGTAGTTCTGCTTTAGTGACCGTTCCCTCATTACAGAAGCACTTAGTCTCGGGTTTGGGTTCAACCTTGGGTTTCTTCACTAGAGCAGCAACTGATTTGTCGTTTCATGAAGTATCCCTTCTTGCCCTTGCCCTTCTTGAAACTAGTGGTTTTACTAACCATCAACAATTGATGCTCCTACTCGATTTCTACTTTCGCGGTGTCAAACATCATGAATTGCTCAAGGATCATCATGTCTATCGCTGATATGTTATAGTTCATCACGAAGCTCTAATAGCTTGGTGGTGGTGACTATGGAGAACGATCACTATCTCATCTGGAAGATTAACTCCCACTTGATTCAAGTGATTGTTGTACTAAGACAATCTGAGTACATGCTCAACAATTGAGCTTTTCTCCCTTAGTTTATAGGCTAAGAAACTCGTCGGAGGTCTCATACCTCTTGACGTGGGCATGAGCCTGAAACCCCAATTTCAACCCTTTGAACATCTCGTATGTTCTGCGACGTTTCAAAAATGTCTTCGGTGCCTCAATTCTAAACCGTTGAACATTGCGCAATGAACTATCACGTAGTCATCAAAACGTGTATGTCAGATGTTCGCAACATCCACAAACGACGCTCGAGGTTCAGCACACCGAGCGGTGCATTAAGGACATAAGCCTTCTGTGCAGCAATGAGGACAATCCTCAGTATATGGACCCAGTCCGCATAATTGCTACTGTCAACTTTCAACTAAATTTTCTGTAGGAACATATCTTAAAATAGTAGAACTAAAGCGTAGGCTACGACATAATTTACAAATACTTTTTTACTATGTTCATGATAATTAAGTTCATCTAATTATTTGATGAACTCCCACTTAGATAGACATCCCTCTAGTCATCTAAGTGATACATGATCCGAGTCAACTAGGTCGTGTCCGATCATCACGTGAGACAGACTAGTCATCATCGGTGAACATCTTCATGTTGATCGCATCTGCTATACGACTCATGTTCGACCTTTCGGTCTCTTCTGTTCCGAGGCCATGTCTGTACATGCTAGGCTCGTCAAGTCAACCTAAGTGTTTTGCGTGTGTAAATCTGACTTACACCCATTGTATGTGAACGTTAGAATCTATCACACCCGATCATCACGTGGTGCTTCGAAACAACGAACTTTCGCAACGGTGCACAGTTAGGGGGAACACTTTCCTGAAATTTTAATGAGGGATCATCTTATTTATGATACCGTCATTCTAAGCAAATAAGATGTAGACATGACAAACATCACATGCAAATCATAAAGTGACATGATATGGCCAATATCATTTTGCACCTTTGATCTCCATCTTTGAGGCGCGGCATGATCACCTTCGTCACCAGCATGACACCATGATCTCCATCATCATGATCTCCAACATCGTGTCTACATGAAGTTGTCTCGCCAACTATTACATCTACTACTATGGCTAACGGTTAGCAATAATGTAAAGTAATTACATGGCATTATCATTGACACACAGGTCATACAATAAATTAAGACAACTCCTATTGCTCCTGCCGGTTGTCATACTCATCGACATGCAAGTCGTGATTCCTATTACAAGAACATGATCAATCTCATAAATCACATATCATTCATCATGTTCTTTTTGGCCATATCACATCACATAGCATACCCTGCAAAAACAAGTTAGACGTCCTCTAATTGTTGTTGCATGTTTTACGTGGCTGCTATTGGTTTCTAGCAAGAATGTTTCTTACGTACGCAAAAGCCACAACGGTGATATTCCAATTGATATTTACCCTTCATAAGGACCCTTTTCATCGAATCCGATCCGACTAAAGTGGGAGAGACTGGCACCCGCTAGCCACCTTTATGCAACAAGTGCATGTCAGTCGGTGGAACCTGTCTCACGTAAGCGTATGTGTAAGGTCGGTCCGGGCCGCTTCATCCCACAATACCGCTGAAACAAGATAAGACTAGTAACGGTAAGCAAATTGAACAAACCAACGCCCACAACTATTTGTGTTCTACTCGTGCATAGAATCTACGCAATATACCTAGCTCATGATGCCACTTTGGGGAACGTAGCAGAAATTCAAAATTTTCTATGCATCACCAAGATCAATCTATGGAGATTCTAGCAACAAGAGAGGGAGAGGATGAGCATCTTCATACCCTTGAAGATCGCTAAACGGAAGCGTTCCAAGAATGCGGTTGATGGAGTTGTACTTGCGGCGATTCAAATCGTGGAAGATCTGATCTAGCGCCGAACGTACGGCGCCTCCGCGTTCAACACACGTACAGCCCGGGGACGTCTCCTCCTTCTTGATCCAGAAAGGGGAGAGGAGAAGTTGAGGGAGAACTCTGACAGCACGACGGCGTGGTGGTGGTGGAGCTCGTGGTTCTCCAGCAGGGCTTCGCCAAGCACTACGGAGGAGGAGGTGTTGGAGGAGGGAGAGGGCTGCGCCAGGTAAGAGGTGCAGCTGCCCTCCCACCCCTCCACTATATATAGGGGCAAGGGGAGAGGGGGAGGAGCCCTAGGGTTTCCCCTAGCGGGCGGCGGCCAAGCAGATTGGATCTCCCTAGGGAAAATCCTAGGGAGACTTTCCCCCCAAGCCAAGCCGGTGGAGGATTGCCTCCCAAGCCAGGTGGAGGCGCCCCACCTCCCCAAATAACGTGGGAAAGGGTGTGGGGGGCGCACCACCCCTTAGTGGGCTGGTTTTCCCCTTCCCCTTTGGCCCATGAGGCCCTCCAACACTTGTCGGGGCTCCCAAAACACCTTTCGGTCATGCTGGCCATAGCCTGGTACCCCCGGAACACTTCCGGACTCCAATACCCTTCGTCCAATATATCGATCTTCACCGCCGAACCATTCCGGAACTCCTCGTGATGTCCGGGATCACATCCGGGACTTCGAACTACCTTCGGTAACCACATACTATTTCCCATGACAACTCCAGCGTCACCGACCCTTAAGTGTATAGACCCTACGGGTTCGGGAACCATGCAGACATGACCGAGACACCTCTCCGGCCAATAACCAATAGCGGGATCTGGATACCCATATTGGCTCCCACATATTTCACGATGATCTCATCGGATGAACCATGATGTCGGTAATTCAATCAATCCCGTATACAATTCCCTTTGTCAATCGGTATGTTACTTGCCCGAGATTCGATCGTCGGTATCCCAATACCTCGTTCAATCTCGTTACCGGCAAGTCACTTTACTCGTTCCATAATGCATGATCACGTGACTAACTACTTAGTCACATTGAGCTCATTTTGATGATGCATTACTGAGTGGGCCCAGAGATACCTCTCTGTCATACGGAGTGACAAATCCGAGTCTTGATTCATGCCAACCCAACAGACACTTTCGGAGATACCTGTAGTGCACCTTTATAGCCACCCAGTTACGTTGTGACATTTGGTACATCCAAAGTATTCCTATGGTATCCGGGAGTTGCACAATCTCATGGTCTAAGGAAATGATACTTGACATTAGAAAAGCTTTTAGCAAACGAACTACACGATCTTGTGCTATGCTTAGGATTGGTCTTGTCCATCACATCATTCTCCTAATGAAGTGATCCCGTTATCAATGACATCCAATGTCCATGGTCAGGAAACCATAACCATCTATTGATCAATGAGCTAGTTAACTAGAGGCTAACTAGGGACATGTTGTGGTCTATGTATTCACACATGTATTACGGTTTCCAGTTAATACAATTATAGCATGAACAATAGACAATTATCATGAACAAGGAGATATAATAATAACCATTTTATTATTGCCTCTAGGGCATATTTCCAACAACAAGGTTGATAGAAAGTCCACTTTGGGTACTTGTCAATTTCTTGGTAGATCTCTTGTGTCTTGGTCTTCCAAGAAACAAAACTCGGTATCCTTATCCACCGCCGAAGCGAAATACATTGCCGCTGGTTCATGTTGTGCTCAATTACTTTGGATGACCCGAACTCTTAAAGATTATGGGATATATGTGAAACATGTTCCATTACTTTGTGACAATGAAAGTGCTATCAAGATTGCTCACAATCCCGTGCAACATTCTCGAACTAAGCATATTGAAGTTCGTCATCATTTCATTCGAGATCATGTTGCCAAGGGTGACATTAATCTTAAGCATGTTCGCGCCGAAAAACAATTAGAGTTTATTTTCACTAAACCACTTGATGAGAAAGTGTTTTGCAGGTTAAGAGGTGAATTGAACATCATTGATGCTTCAAACTTGGAGTAGAAACTCCATTGGATACATGCAAGACATGAGCTTATGACTAATCTTTGATACTTCTCTTATGATGATAATCTTATGTCTTGGATCTATTTGCACCTTGCATGTTATCTAACCCATGTAGGTACTTGGATGAATCAAATTCCATGAGATTGTAACCTACTCATATCTTAAGCAATCTCTACATCACCAAGTCTCTACACAATGGTGGTTGAAGACAAGGAAGCACAGAACCATTCAAACATATCCTTTGACAAATTCTATGTTGAGTTTCATAATTGTCATTTTGGACACACAAGTGCTCCTCCTTGCAAAAACTAACCCATGTAGGTAGATGAACTCAAATTCCAAGTGGTGCTCCCAACTCTTGATGAACTACATCAACCTTGAGCAACCCACACAAGTTCAACTACATGATCAACACCACCACCCAAGGTATGTCATTCCATCTTAGAGAAGCTTTACTCCGAGTCATGAGTCAAAGCAACTCGACAAGATGTGAATACATCAAGATGCTTAAACGATAAATGGTAACCCCATTTTGAGCTTAAACGATGAGTATGACCTATGATCAAGTGATCTCACTTGACTCCGAAGTCAATATACTCTAACATAGGTGACCTTGTCGCCGACCATCTCTAGATGAAGTTTACTTGTGTTCTTTTCTGTGCTCTTGCATTTGTCTCATGCATGTTTGTTTCCCCTTTCAAAAAAAACTTCATCTAGATTTCTTTCTTTTCTATTTGTTCTGCATTCCCTGCATCCAATTCATTGCAAATCTTTCTGTTAATTCTTTGCAAATCCTTGTGAGATCTTACTTGTCTAGTGAGCTGAGGTGACAAGTGTTTTCTCTGTGATGAACTCGGTTTCACCGGTTTGATGCTTTTAGTCCAACCGAATCTTTTCTGTGCAACCGAAGCATACCACTCGGTGCCATCGATTTCACAACAGGAAAAACATTTTGCCATTTATTCCTACTTTACTTTTGATCCAGCTCCACTCAATGAATCTTGTCCTCTACAAGCATCACATTTTATCAGTGCATTGTGTTGTGACTCAAGGACCAAAACCATTCACACAAATTCCAGAAGGCCCTTCTTGCAAATTGATGGCAAAGGGTGAAAGAACATGTGGTGCCCCCATGTTTGGTTTTGGCAATTGATGACAATCTCTATGGACTAATGGTTGCCTTGAGTTATATTTGAAGGGTTTGTCCATAGGCTTTTCTTGGAGTCCATTTGTTGGTTTCAAGGAGAGTTTGTGATGACCACGGTGCTATTAAGGAATTATCCAAAGACCGGTCATGTGAGTGTTGAGCTTATTGCAAGCATGTCTTGAAGAAGAAGCTTGTGTGGTCATTCATGTCCACCTTCAAGATCATCCAAATGAAGAGAGTTGGAAAGATTCAACACACAAAGCGCACAAGATGTACCGAGGGATCAAGTGATCCCATGGTATTGTAAGCATTGTCCATTACGCTTTGTGTGCTAACCCATGGTCTTCGTGAGAGTTCTTTGTGGGGTTAGATTGCGGTGTGCAAGTTCAAGTGATGCATCACGAAGAGATCAAGTGCTTGAAGCTTGCCATTCATTATGGTGACAATGGACTTGTGAAGATGAGCGGAAGAGTGGCTCACCCATAGTAGTGTATGGGGGAGCAATCAATATAGTCTTCATCGAGCCAACGCAATCAAGAAAGGTGGTCCATCTTGAGGAGGAGTAGATCATCATCATCTATCTCAAGTGGACTTTGTGCAAGGCAGAGGTTTGCCCTTGATAGGTCTTCTATTTTACCAGTCTCATGGTGGTAGTTGGGAGACCGGGTTTTTAGGATCGATTGATGTACTATCAAGGGGGGCTCTCGATGAATTGCTTGATCGTATCATTCGTAGAGAGCTCAAACCATTACATCCTAGCATCATCTTTATTGGTTCTTGTTTGGTTCTTCTCCTTGTGAGATTTGGAGCTTTTGGTCATTTTCATGACAAGCTCGAGTTCATCGAAAACGGAGTTCACATGCATCTTCTATGATGTTTTCGATGTTGGAGGGTGTGCAGTTCTTCTCTGTTGGAGGTGTCACTCCTTCATTTTGATGCTACTCATTGTCTTGTTTCAAACAAGCTTGAGTTTGCTCAATTCGGAGCTCATTTGCAGAAGTTATGGCAGTTCTGGTTTCCTTGGAGTATACTTTGTTTTCGCGGTAGTGGCTTAAGGATGGCGCCAGCGGTAGTACCGCTGGGCCGGAGCGGCAGTACCGCTTATCGCCACAAGCAGTAGTACCGCTGTCCCATAGCGGTAGTACCGCCCATGGCCATAAGCGATAGTACGGCTCCGGTTCCGTGCTGGTACCGCCTCGACTCGAGACGTGATTTTCTCGTGTCGGGTTCAGCGGCAGTAGGAGAGGTAGTACCACTCGTGAGCGGTAGTACCGCTTATATGCGGTACTACCGCCCCAAGGTTCTTGTTTTGTTGCTCCATTTCCCTGCTTCTTCCGCCCGAGCGGTAGTACCGCTCGTGGAGTGGTAGTACCGCTCGTGTGCGGGCTGAGCACATAACGGTTGGATTTTCCCCCTCCTATAAAAGGGGGTCTTCTTACCCATTGGACCTTATCCTTTTAAGCTCGTGTTCTTCCCCCATTGTTGACCTTCTCCGAGCTTGCTAACTCTCAATCCTTCCATGGATTCTTGCTAGTTTTTGAGGGAAAAGAGAGAGGAGATCTAGATCCACATTTCCACCAATCACTTTCTCCTCTATGTGAGGGGAACCCCTTGGATCTAGATCTTGGAGTTCTTGGTGTTCTCCTTCTTGTTCTTCCTCTCATCTTCCTCCCTAGCATTAGTTGCTTCGGTGGGATTTGAGAGAGAAGGACTTGGGCACTCCGTGTGCCCTTGCCATTGCATTTGGTGCATCGGTTTGAGTTCTCCACGGTGATACGTGGAAGTTTCAAGTTGAGAAGCTTATTACTCTTGGGTGCTTGGTGCCCTTGAGCTTGTTCCTCTTGGGTGCTTTGGTGCCCTAGACGGTTGGTGGTTCTTGGAGCTCAATCGTTGTGGTGTAAAGCTCCGGGCATGCGTCGGGGTCTCCAATTAGGTTGTGGAGATCGCCCCAAGCAATTTGACGGGTACCGGTGACTGCCCCCAAGGGTTGCCAAAGTGTACGGGTTCGGTGAACGCCCAGGGTTGCCATTTGTACGGGTTCGGTGACCGCCATCAAGGGTCCCTTAGTGGAATCACGGCATCTTGCATTGTGCGAGGGCGTGAGGAGATTATGGTGGCCCTAGTGGCTTCTTGGGGCGCATTGTGCCTCCACGCTGCTCCAAACGGAGATTAGCATCCGCAAGGGTGTGAACTTCGGGATACATCATCGTCTCCGCTTGCCTCGGTTATCTTACCCGAGCTCTTTACTTATGCACTATACTTTGTGATAGCCATATTGTTTCTTGTCATATATCTTGCTATCACATAGTTGTTTATCTTGCTTAGCATAACTTGTTGGTTCAGATATGTGAGCCTAGTTGCTTTAGGTTTTGTGCTTGACAAATTAACCGTTAGGTTTATTCCGCATTTGTTCAAGCCTAAACCGTAATTATTTTAAAGCGCCTATTCACCCCCCCCCCTCTAGGCGACATCCACGATCTTACAAAGGGGGAGAGAGATCACATCAAAGCTTATCACCTCCAGGGGGAGAGAATGGAGAGAGAGAGATCTCCAGGGGAGAGAATACTCAAGAAGAGAGTAATCCTCAAGGATCCCAGATGCTTGGTGTTCAAGAGGAGAGATGCCACATGTCTTCTTGAGGGGAAAGAAAGACATGTTCATATGTGCTTATTGGCATTAGCTCAGTTTATTGGTTTCCTTGAGCTCTGATTTTGCTTTTTGCTCTGATTTTCTCTTCCCTATCTTCTCCCAGTATCCCATGCTAGATTCAGGGGGAGCAAGGCATCTAAGGGAAAATAAATTCCTTAAATTCATTGCACATCTTTACCTTTGGGGCCATGTCTATGTCAAATGTGGTACTTTGTACTCACTCTCTACATGTCATCCCAGTCTTGGTATTCTTGTAGTTTCTTCTGTTTGCTCTGGCTAGTAGGTGTATCTATGTTATCTAACCTTGTTTACGCAGGTTCAATCCATCCTAAGCCAACTCAAGACCACAAGATAAGTATATGCATCACAGTCATGTGTATGAGGAATTCTTGCTGATGTACATATTGTTTGCAGGAAGGACCCATGAGCATGAAGGTACATTTCCCACATACACATCTGTTGCTATCTTTTGCTCTGATGCATATGGCCAAGATACATGTAACACATTGCTTACTCTGTCATGTTCATGCATTCACATGCTTCTATATTCCATATTCACATGATTGCATACATGTAGGGGGAGCCTATGCCTGTTACATGTCTTTCCAAAGCTTTACTTGATATTCTCTATATCTTTATCTAAAGCTTTGATGTATGTTGTCATCAATTACCAAAAAGGGGGAGATTGAAAGCACAAGTGCTCCCTGGGTGGTTTTGGTAGTTAATGTCAACATATCTCTTGTTGGACTAACACTTTTACCTAGTACATTTCAGACAAGTTCAACAATAGAGTGGCATGGACTAAAGGATGTGGAATCCCTTCTAGATGCTAAGGACAAAGGATTGGCTCAAGCTCCAAGCTCAAGAAACTACATGTTTTCCATTTTAGTGATCCAAGATCACATTGAGTCTATAGGAAAAGCCAATACTATCAAGAGGGGATGAGGTGTTGCTTAATGAGTTTCTTGCTCCACAGTGCTTAGTGATATGCTCCAAAAACCCTCAACTACTTTCTCATATCCACATATGACCCAAACCAAAAGTCAAACTCGGCCCCACCGATTCTTTCTACCCGGAGCCATCGAGTTCAGATGGCATAGCCACTGCCACAAACCCTAGGCAAATCGGTCTCACCGATAAGGATCTCGGTCTCACCGAGATGGGATTGTAATCTCTCTGTTTCCCTTCGTAACATTTTGGTACCACCGAGATGAGCGATCGGTCCCACCGAGATTGCAATGTAAACTCTCTATTTCCCTTTCGTAACATTTCGGTCTCACTGAAATGAGCGAACCGGTCCCACCGAGTTTACCTGACCAACTCTCTGGTTAGCTTATTACCAAAATCGGTCCTACCGAGTTTGTGTTATCGGTCTCACCGAGATTACGTTATGCACTAACCCTAACCATATCAGTCCTACCGAGTTGCATGTCGGTCCCACCAAAAAGCCTAACAGTCACTAGGTTTACTAAATCGGTCTGACCGAGTTTGTTGATTCGGTCCCACCAAGATTGGTAAAATGTGTGTAACAGTTAGATTTTGTGTGGAGGCTATATATACCCCTCCACCTCCTCTTCATTCGTGGAGAGAGCCATAAGAACAAACCTATACTTCCAAATTACCATTTCTGAGAGAGAACCACCTACTCATGTGTTGAGGCCAAGATATTCCATTCCTACCATGTGAATCTTGATCTCTAGCCTTCCCCAAGTTGCTTTCCACTCAAATCTTCTTTCCACCAAATCCAAATCCTGTGAGAGAGAGTTGAGTGTTGGGGAGACTATCATTTGAAGCACAAGAGCAAGGAGTTCATCATCAACACACCATTTGTTACTTCTTGGAGAGTGGTGTCTCCTAGATTGGCTAGGTGTCACTTGGGAGCCTCTGACAAGATTGTGGAGTTGAACCAAGGAGTTTGTAAGGGCAAGGAGATCGCCTACTTCGTGAAGATCTACCGCTAGTGAGGCAAGTCCTTCCTGGGCGATGGCCATGGTGGGATAGACAAGGTTGCTTCTTCGTGGACCCTTCGTGGGTGGAGCCCTCCGTGGACTCGCGCAGCCGTTACCCTTCGTGGGTTGAAGTCTCCATCAACGTGGATGTACGATAGCACCACCTATTGGAACCACGACAAAAACATCTGTATCTCCAATTGCGTTTGAATCCTCCAATCCCTTCCCTTTACATTCTTGCAAGTTGTATGCTTTACTTTCCGCTGCTCATATACTCTTTGCATGCTTGCTTGTTATGTATTGTGAGTGTTAAACGTGTGCCTAAACTCCACTCCAACTTAAAAAGTTAAAAACTGCAACTTTTGGTACTTAGTGTCTAATCACCCCCCCCCCTCTAGACACCTCTTCTCGATCCTTTCAGGATGCCAAGGCGGCGCTTCGGGGAACGGCGTTGGCTGCCGGCCGCAGCAGAGGGTTGGGCGGTTGTGTCGAACAGCAAGAGGGAGCACTAAGACACCAGGGGAAGAGGCACAGAGGCGATGTGCATGGTGTGTGTCCTGCCCTCGTGCTCGTGTGTGAGGTGTGGTGGTCGTGTAGGTGGTCAGCGGCGGGAAGGGTAAGAGGGCGGAGGGGATGAGTGACTTACCGGAGGTCGGGGTAGCCTGAGCGGAGCAGCACCATCGAGCCCAAGCCAGCAGTCGCGCGTGTGGAGCCGCCGAGCCGTCGGACTAGATGAGGGTCGGGAGCCGTGGTGGTGGCCAATGGCCACTGGGTTGATGCAGGGGCACATGAAGCGATCGCGGACAATGTCGATGCGCGCCTGCACCGGAGGATCTGATCAGAGAGGGTTGGGGAACACGACTGGGTGAGAGAGAGAGGAATTGGCGGAGAAAGATCTGCCTTGTTTTTACAACGAGGCCTATTTTTCAACTCTGCTTGGGGTCTTGGTTGCGTGCTATTTGCACGGCGAGGTGGGATCTATCTTTAGATATGCGTTATCATCGCGGGTGGTTGGCTCGTCGTGGGTGGTTGGACGTTCAGCCGAACAACACATATGCCACCATCGTTGCTAGTTATGCATTGGTGTAGGGAGGTTCTTGTTGTAGTGAATTAGTTACCCCTTAACCTATTTCACCTACTAAAAATTTGGTTATGAAATTCCTTCGGGTATGGTAGAACAACTGCTGGCTAATCCTTATGCAGCTGATGGAACCGAACATCCTGATATGCACTTGATATATGTGGATGAAATTTGTGGATTATTCAAGCTTGCAGGTTTACCTGGAGATGAATCTAAGAAGAAGGTTTTCCCTTTATCTTTGAAGGGAAAAGCATTGGCATGGTATAGGCTATGCGATGATATTGGATCCTGGAATTGGAATCAATTGAAATTGGAATTTCACCAAAACTTTTATCCTATGCATCTAGTTCATCGTGATCGGAATTATATATATAATTTTTGGCCTCACAAAGGATAAAGTATCGCTCTACCTTGTGGGAGGCTTAAGTCAATGTTATATTCATGCCCCAATCATGAGCTCTCAAGAGAAATTATTATTCAGAATTTTTATTCTCGGCTTTCTCATGATGATCGATCCATTCTTGATACCTCTTGTACTGGTTCCTTTATGAAGAAGACTATTGACTTCCGGTGGGATCTTTTAGAAAGAATTAAACACAACTCTGAAGATTTTGAACTCGGCAAAGGTAAAGAGTCAGGTATTAAGCTTACGTATGATTGTGTTAAATCTTTTATGAATACTGATGCTTTTCAAAAGTTTAGCACTAAATATGGACTTGACTCTGAGATAGTAGCCTCCTTTTGTGAATCATTTGCTACTCATGTTGACCTCCCTAAGGATAAGTGGTTTAAATATCACCCACCTATCAAAGAAGAAATTAAAGAACCGGTAATAGCTAAAGATGAAACTATTATTTATAATGTTGATCCAGTTGTTCCTACTGCTTATATTGAAAACCCACCTTTCCTTGTTAGGATAAAGGAACATGCTAAAGTATCAACTATGGTCAACCATAGTTATATTAGAACTTCCAAACCTGTTGAACAAATCAAAGTAGAACCTAATGTTGCTATGGTTAAAGATCTCTTGGTTGAAAATATAGATGTGCATGTTATTTTCTTCTGTAATGAAGCTACTAGAATTGCCAAACCCGATGAAAAAGATAAACATAGACCCATTGTTAGCATGCCTGTTGTCTCAGTTAAAATAGGAGATCACTGTTGTCATGGTTTATGTGACATAGGTGCTAGCGTGAGTGCTATTCCTTTTACCTTGTATCAAGAAACTATGAATGATATAGCACCCGCTGAAATAGAAGACATAGATGTTACTATTAAACTTGCTAATAGAGACACCATCACACCACTCAGGATTGTTAGAGATGTTGAAGTATTGTGTGGGAAAAATAAAATACCCTATTGTTTTTCTTGTTCTTGGTTCCCCACAAGATGACATTTGTCCCATTATCTTTGGTAGACCTTTCTTGAACACCGTTAATGCTAAAATAAATTGTGAGAAACAAACTGTCGGTGTTAGTTTTGGTGATGAGTCTCATGAGTTTAATTCTTCCACGTTTAGTAGAAAAATTCATAAGAAAGATTTGTCTAGTAAGGATGAAATAATTGGTCTTGCTTCTATTGTCGTGCCTCCTATTGATCCTCTAGAACAATATTTTCTAGACCATGAAAATGATATGCATCTGCATGAAAGAAATGAAATAAATAAAAATTTCTTTGAACAACATCCTCTACTTAAACACAATTTGCCTATTGAAACTCTAGGAGGTCCTCCTCCAGCTAAAGGTGAGCATGTGTTTGAATTAAAACAATTACCAGCCACTTTGAAATATGCTTATCTGGACGAGAAAAAGATATATCTTGTTAGTGCTAACCTTTCAGAACATGAAGAAGAAAGATTATTGAAGGTTCTGAAGAAGCACTGAGCTGCCATTCGATATACTCTTGATGATCTTAAGGGTATTAGTCCCACTCTCTGTCAGCACAAAATTAATATGGAACCTAATGCCAAACCCGTTGTTGATCACCAACGATTTTTAAATCCCAAAATGAACGAAGTGGTAAGAACTGAAATATTGAAGCTTTTGGAGGCATGTATAATCTATCCTATAGCTGATAGTAGATGGGTAAGTCCTATTCATTGTGTCCCTAAGAAGGGAGGTATTACTGTCGTTCCTAATGATAAAAATGAACTTATTCCACAAGGAATTGTCACTTGTTATAGAATGGTAATCGATTTTAGAAAATTAAATAAAGCAAATAGAAAAAAATCATTACCCTTTAATTATTTATCAAATGATAGAAATATTGTCAAAGCACACACATTTCTGTTTCCTTGATGGATATTCTGGTTTTTCTCAAATACCTGTCTCACAACCTGATCAAGAGAAAACCACCTTTACTTGTCCTTTCAAAACTTATGCTTATAGATGTATGCCTTTTGGTTTATGCAATGCACCTACTACATTTCAAAGATGTATGACTGCTATATTCTCTGACTTTTGTGAAAAGATTGTTGAGGTTTTCATGGATGATTTTTCCGTTTACGAAATTTCTTTTGATGATTGCTTAAGCAACCTTGATCGAGTTTTGCAGAGGTGTGAGCAAACTAATATTGTCTTGAATTGGGAGAAGTGCCACTTTATGGTTAATAAAGGTATTGTCTTGGGACATAAAATTTTTGAACGAGGTATTGAGGTGGATAAAGCTAAAGTCGATGCAATTGAGAAAATGCCATGTCCTAAAGATATCAAAGGTATTCATAGTTTCCTCGGTCATGCTGGTTTCTATAGGAGGTTTATTAAAGACTTCTCTAAAAAAATTCTAGGCCTCTTACAAATCTTTTACAAAAGGATGTTCCATTTGTTTTCATGATGATTGTGTAGAAGCCTTTGAAACACTTAAGAAAGCCTTAATTTCTGTACCTATTGTTCAACCACCGGATTGGAACTTGCCTTTTGAAATTATGTGTGATGCTAGTGATTATGTTGTTGGTGTTGTTCTAGGACAAAGAGTTGATAAGAAACTAAATGTTATTCATTATGCTAGTAAAACTCTAGACAGTGCCCAAGGCAATTATGCTACTACTGAAAAAGAATTCTCAGTAGTGGTGTTTGCTTGTGATAAATTTAGATCTTACATTGTTGATTCTAAATTTATTGTCCACACCGATCATGCTGCTATAAAATATCTTATGGAAAAGAAAGATGTCAAACCCAGACTCATTAGGTGGGTTCTCTTGCTACAAGAATTTGACTTACATATCACTGATAGAAAAGGAGCTAAGAACCCCATGGCTGATAACTTGTCTAGGTTAGAAAATATTCTTGACGATCCACAACCTATTAATGATAGTTTTCTTGATGAACAATTAGTTGCAATAAATGTTTCTCATAACACTTCTTGGTATGCTGACTATGCTAATTATATTGTTGCTAAATATATACCACCTAGTTTCACATACCAATAAAAGAAAAAATTCTTCTATGATTTAAGACATTACTTTTGGGATGGGCCACATCTTTATAAAGAAGGAGTAGAAGGTATTATTAGATGTTGTGTACCTGAGCATGAACAGGGACAAATCCTATGGAAATGTCACTCCAAAGCTTATGGAGGACATCATGCAGGAGATAGAATTGCTCACAAGGTATTGAAATCTTGTTTTTATTGGCCTACTCTCTTCAAAGATTCATGTAAGTTTGTTTTATCTTGTGAAGAATGTCAAAGAATTGGAAATATTTGTAAGCGTCAAGAAATGCCTATGAATTATTCACTTGCTGTTGAACCATTTGATGTTTGGGGATTTAATTACATGGGACCTTTTCCTTCCTCTAATGGGTATAATAATATTTTGGTTGTTGTTGATTATGTTACTAAGTGGGTAGAAGCTATTCCAACCAGTAGTGTTGATCACAACACCTCTATTAAAATGCTTAAGGAAGTCATTTTCCCAAGGTTTGGAGTCCCTAGATATTAAATGACTGATGGTGGTTCACACTTTATTCATGGTGATTTCCATAAAATGATTGCTAAATATGATGTTAACCATAGAGTTGCATCACCCTATCATCCTCGGTCTAGTGGTCAAGTTGAACTTACCAATAGAGAAATAAAGTTAATATTACAAAAAACTGTCAATAGGTCCCAAAAGAATTGGTCTAAGAAGTTAGATGATGCACTTTGGGCTTATAGAACATATAAAAATCCGATGGGTATGTCTCCTTATAAAATGGTTTATGGAAAAGCTTGTCATTTGCCTCTTGAGTTAGAACATAAAGCATATTGGGCAATTAAAGAACTCAACTATGATCTCAAACTTGCCGGTGAAAAGAGGTTATTTGATATTAGCTCACTAGATGAATGGAGAACCCAAGCTTATGAAAATGCCAAGTTATTTAAAGAAAAAGTTAAAAGATGGCATGATAAAAGAATCCAAAAGCTTGAGTTCAAGGTTGGAAAATATGTTCTTTTGTACAACTCCCGTCTCAGATTCTTTGCAGGAAAACTCCTCTCCAAATGGGAAGGACCCTATGTTATCACGGAGGTTTATCAATCTGGAGCCATCAAAATAAATAATGCAGAAGGTACTAACCCGAAGGTTGTTAATGGGCAATGAATAAAACATTATATCTCAGGTACGCCCATTAATGTTGAAAACAATACTATCCAAACTATGACACCGGAAGAACACATAAAGGAAACCTTCCGGAATACCCCAGAATCGTGAAAAAGAGGAGGTACGTGATACGGTAAGTAAACAGACTCCGAAAAATCTGCAATTTTTTTTGTCTGTTTTGGAATATAATAAAAAAATAGGAAAATAAGAAACAACCAGGAAGGCACCCCTGGTGGGCACAAGACACCAAGGCGCGCCTGGCTTGCCAGGCGCGCCCAGGTGGGTTGTGCCCACCTGGGTACCTTACGTACTCTGTTTTTCTTCCATTTGCATGTATCCCAAGATAAAAAATCTTTATATACCCCCTAAATCTATTGACCATCGTATCACTGAGAAATCTTATGTTTTCTTTTCTTGTTGTTTTCGGTCAGATCTGTTAGGCCATGCATCATGTCTTCTTCCTCCTCCAACAATGTGGAAGAGGATGCTTGGTTGATGAAGATCAAGTTGAAGAGAGAAGAGCCCGTAGAAGCTGTCAAAGGGGACAAGAGCAAGGAGGCCACTGGAGATCAAGCGTCGGTGGTTGAGCAGGCCTTGCATGCTAGGAAGAAGAAGATATCCTTAAACCTTACTATGATCATCACACCCCCACTGAGATCGAAGCCTTTAGAATCATCGAAACGGTTTGTGTGCAAATTAAATATCTCACCCATGAAAATTTTCTATTGCAAGAGAATCATCGCCCTCCGGAGCATCATCCGTAGATTGGAGAATCCTTTGATCATGAAGGACAAGATTGCTACTACTTCATCACCACCACCTCCTTCTTCATCACCAAAGGAAAATTGAGTATCGGGTATGGGCACTCCCCTTGGCTTGTGCCAAGCTTGGGGGAGGTACCCCGGTATCGTATCACCTCCACTATTTTTTGCCTTTACTCATCTTAGTTCGATCCATAGTTATGTTTTCCTTTAGATGAATAAAGGTTTAGTTCGATCCTTTCCTTTCGAGTGTTTTCTTAGTGATCTATCTTTGTAATCGTGTGCGAGATATATAATAAAGTTTAGTTTGAGTTTTGCTTTCT
The DNA here is from genome assembly GCF_002162155.2 of Triticum dicoccoides. Lineage (NCBI taxonomy): Eukaryota > Viridiplantae > Streptophyta > Magnoliopsida > Poales > Poaceae > Triticum > Triticum dicoccoides. The sequence continues at coordinate 453,678,620 of NC_041385.1, forward strand.
TTACTTTCATGTTCAATAAAAAGAAAGGAAATAAATGAAAAGGACAATATGCTAATCTTATGATAAGTAATGACATCACATAATGAAGAGTATAAGTAGAAAATTATATTGGAGATTGACAAACATAGCATTGGTCAATGATGCAATTCACGAAAGAATTAATAAGGGAAGAGAAGATTCACATGCAAATATACTATCTTGGACATCTTTTGTGATTGTGAGCCCCCATCAAAATACTATATGCCAAAATTGTTGACGTTGGACAAGGAAGACAACGTAATGATTTATGTTTGTTCATATTCACATAGAAGTTATATTGTCATAGATCCTTCAACATGTGGTGCTTCCCCCATCTTTGCTAGCCAAAAAATTCCGCACTAAGTAGAGATACTACTTGTGCATCCAAAAACCCCTAAATCCATATCTTGCTTTGGGAGTCCACCATACCTACCTAAGGATTGAGTAAGATCCTTCAAGTAAGTTGTCATCGGTGAAAAAAGGCAATAAAAATTGCTTCTAAAAGTGTTGGAGCATTTAGTGTAAGAGAAAATTGAGCGTTGTACGAACTTGTGATGGCAAAGAATAAAAGCGACAGACTGCATAATAAGGGTTGCTATCATAAGGGACAATATAACCTGGCGTTCTTTTGCACTAAGAGATTGAGCATACAAACAAAAAGCGCATGGAAACCTCTGCTTCCCTCTATGAAGGGCCTATCTTTTATGTTTATGTATTTACTTTTATGCAAGAGTCAAAGTATTTCCATCTATTCTTTTTTATTTTCTCTTTTGGCAAGCATCATGTGGTGAGGAAAGATCTGGGCACATATATCCAGTTGGATATGGGTGGCATGATTTATTATTGTTGACATCACCCTTGAGGTGAATACGTCGGGTGGTGAAAACTATAAGCCCCTATCTTTATATGTGCCCGGTTGAAACTTTTTGCTCATGTGTATGAGGTGAGTGTTAGCAATCATAGAAGACTATATGATGGTTGAGTATGTGGACTTGCAAAAAAGGCTCTGATACGTGACAATTCCTGAAAAGATAATGAATTGTAGTTGCAAAGTTGATTGAGAACATATTTTGTTGTTTTTCAACCGAGTTTATGCTTTATACTCTGATATTGTGATGGATTGTTACTTGTTCATGAGAAGTCTATGATAGAAGTTATATGATAAAAGTTCTATGTTAAAGTTTGTTGTTGTTATAATAATATACATGATGCTTCTATGTCCCTATTTTTTTTATCGACACCTCTCTCTCTCTAAGTATGTGGACATATTTTTCGATTTCGGTTTTCGCTTGAGGATAAGCGAGGTCTAAGCTTGGGGGAGTTGATACGTCCATTTTGCATCATGTTTTCCTACTGTTATTTATGTTTTTATGTATAATAATGTTTTTGGAGTAATTCTAATGCCTTTTCTCTCATAATATGCAAGGTTCGCACAACGAGGGAGAATACCGGCAGCTGGAATTCTGGGCCTGAAAAAACTATGCCAGGCTACCTATTCTGCACAACTCCAAATGAGCTGAAACTTCATGGGGATTTTTATGGAGTACATAAGAATTATCGGAGCAAATAACTACCAGAAGGGTTCCACCAGGAGGGCACAACCCACCTGGGCGCGCCAGGGAGCCCAGGAGCGCCCAGGTGGGTTGTGCCCTCGTTGGCACATCTCCGGTGCCCATCTTTGGGTATATAAGTCATTTTGACCTAGAAACAAAATAAAGGGAGGACTTTCGGGACGAAGCGCCGCCGTCTCGAGGTGGAACTTGGGCAGGAGCACTTTTGCCCTCCGGCAGAGCGATTCCGCCGGGGGAACTTCCCTCCCACAGGGGGAAATCATCGTCATCATCACCAACAACTCTCCCATCTTGTGGAGGGAAATCTCCATCAATATCTTCAACAACGCCATCTCCTCTCAAATCCTAGTTCATCTCTTGTGTTCAATCTTTGTACATGAACCATAGATTGGTGCTTGTGGGTGACTAGTAGTGTTGATTACATCTTGTAGTTGATTACTATATGGTTTATTTGCTGGAAGATTATATGTTCAGATCCATTATGCTATTTAATACCCATATGATCTTGAGCATGATTATCATTTGTGAGTAGTTACTTTCGTTCTTGAGGTCACGGGAGAAATCTTTTTGCAAGTAATCATGTGAACTTGATATGATTTTGATGGTATGTATGTTGTGATTCACTTAGTGGTGTCATGTCAACGTCAACTACATGACACTTCACCATACTTGGGCCTAAGGGAATGCATTGTGGAGTAGTTATTAGATGATGGGTTGCGAGAGTGACATAAGCTTAAACCCTAGTTTATGTGCTATTTCATAAGGCGCTGATTTGGATCCAAAAGTTTAATGCTATGGTTGGATTTATTCTTAATAATTTTCTCGTAGTTGTGGATGCTTGCGAGGGGGTTAATCATAAGTAGGAGGCTTGTTCAAGTAAGAACAACACCTAAGCACTGGTCCACCAACATATCAAATTATCAAAGTAGCGAACACACAAATCAAACCAACATGATGAAAGTGACTAGATGAAATTCCCGTGTGCCCTCAAGAACGCTTAGCTTATCATAAGAGACCATTTTGGCATGTCCTTTGCCTCAAAAGGATTGGGCTACCTTGCTGCACTTTTGTTACCGTTACCGTTACTTGCTCGTTACAAATTATCTTGCTATCAAACTACTTGTTACTTATAATTTCAGTGCTTGCAGACATAACCTTGCTGAAAACCGCTTGTCATTTCCTTCTGCTCCTCATTGGGTTTGACACTATTACTTATTGAAAGGACTACGATTGATCCCCTATACTTGTGGGTCATCAGCGCCCTCCACGGCATGGCTCCACCTCTGGTAGTCCAACTTTCATGGCCCCGCCAAAGGTATCTTCCCCTCTACTTTTAAAAAATATCTGAAGTTTTTTTTGTAAACGTCGTTGTCTGTGATTCCTAGAAGTAGTAGATAGTCACTGACTACTTGTAGTGAAATTGAATTGCTTACTATGTGATTCATTTGCTACTTATGTTATTCATTGGTTGCTAGATGGACATAATGAACATGGTGACCACTACTTCTCTTGATCATTTTCACTAATTAGTTGTACATTGAAATTGTTTGTCCAATGACCAATGTCTATTAGCTCATGCCACATTGCCACTGCCACTGATTTCTACTTTGTTTATGTGATTGTGATGTATATGAAGAAGAAGGATGTTAGCATATTTGGATTGTGGGACAAATCTTCAAAGGCAAGGACAATAACTTCTACATCCACACCAACTCCTCTTTTTGTTGAGGTTCAGAGCAACCTTCAACTAGCACTAGTGAAAACACATGATGATGCTCCGCAACTGGAGAGGGAGAGAGGCTCCCCGACCCAATTGTCGAAGATGATGAAGCGGCGGATGAAGATGTCAAAGTAGATTTGGCAGCTCTAGAACGTGATCCCGGCAAGCAACTTCCCATATCTTCGTATCATGTCAATGACCAAGATAGAGTTAGAAAGAGATACATTGACTTGGGAGCTTACTTGCAAGGCAGCATCCAGTCCATGTGATTCATTTGCTGCTTATGATCAAGAGAAGTTGGTTAGGCTTGCTATAAAGTTTTATGCTAAGGATTTGACAGATGATGGACTGTCAAGACTTCAATACCAATTAAGCATGTACATTTCTCATGTACGTATGGATAATTTTTTTAGCAATTTGAAGAGTCTATGTGAGCTTTCAGTTTTGATGGTTGAGTCAAAACGAATGAACAATATTATATTGTTTACAAACTTCTTAAGTTGGTGCCCATTCTTCCTGTAGCCACTGCTAGTGTTGAGAGGGTATTTTCCTCAATGTAATACGTGAAGAATCCACTAATAAACAAAACGGGTGATGAATATTTAAACAATTGCTTGGTTGAATTAGTTGAGAGATAATTCTCCAAGCAAGTGAAATATGAGGATCTCATCGATCTCTTCCAAAACGGGGTCATAAAGTTATATTGTAATTCCCTTTGTTGTTTGTAATCTTTCTTAATTGTTAGAGATATTGCCACAATGATATTTTGCTACCATTATCGATGACTATGGTCATTGAGTCATCCATATTGCCACTTTATAGTACATTTGTTGTTCTATTATATTGCTTTGGCAATAAATACTTTTAAAAAGAATACCTAGGAGAAAATTCCTGGCTCTGCCACTGATCCATAAATGTTGAAAAACTCAAGGATGTGAGAAGGGGTAATTTTACAAGAGTTGTGTTACTGATATGTAAAAATTCTATGTAAAATTTATACGGAGCATTGCACAACCAACAACTACAGTTAAAATTGTGTGGTGATTATAATCCACACAGATTCGCTTTGCAACCCTCAACTAACCACATGGTTCATGTGGCATGCTAACTAGCAGAGACATAAATGACTGATAGGTAAGACCGTAAGAGGAAATCTAGGTTCTAAATTGCAAACCACCAAAATGATAAGGCTGTTCCTCTCATTGGTGTGCTTTTCCTTTCAACTGTATGGAGTGACACCACTAGCACTTGGAATGAGAATGCCTTCGAATCAGATCTACACATGAGTTCTAGATGGGATCTACTAATGAAATATTCTACACTTCTAGGATCTCTTGACCACAACAAGTCCCCTTGCCCCCTACTGTCCTGAGGAAGTCCATTATATAGGGGTCATGATTAATGGCCGCCTCCATCCATCCTCACCTTCCTAGCACGCAAGCTCCAGACTCCTTGTGACGCCGGGATAGTTATGCTACAGTAATCCCATGTTAGGGATGCTGAGTCACCACGATTACCGTTGCTAATCTCGTGTTAGTTCAGAACCGATCCAAATTCAAATTTGAATTAAAGTCAGACAATAAAAGTTTTCAATTCTCAAAACTAAAATGTTCTTATTGTGACATATAAAAGATGGATAGTATTGGTGGATAAACAACATTTTTTATAAAATAATTAATTACTCTAAAGTGATTTAAACACTAGTAAAAACAATTAAGTGAATACCTTTTTCAATTAATAAAATTATGAACTAATTTATTTCGGGGTAAAACATTTATGGCAGTGGGTGGTTCTCAAACATTAATTTAGGAGTTGCTATCTTTTTTTGTAAACTAAAAATAATGTGTATCTAAAATAAAACAGAACAAAAAAATAAAATAAAAAGAAGAAAACAAAACAAAACAAAAAAAGAAAGGAAAAGACCCCCTCCCCGCTGGGCCTCGGCCCAGCTGGCCTCTGGGCCAACCAGGCGGCCCAACCGCGCACAAATAACCCCCCTCCCCTCTCCAAACCCTAACCCAACAGAACCCCACTCCCACCCACGACACCCACTCCCCCTCGTTCCTCTCGCTCCCCCCGATCTGGATCGGGGGCGCTTGCCCCCGAAGACCGCATCGCCGCCGTCGAGATGACCCCGCCGGTGCCGGCGCCCGCCTCCTCGAAGACTTCGCCCCGCGTGGATCCGGTCTGGGCAGCCGATGCTCCGCGCCTCCCGTCGCCTCCCCTACCCCATCGCTGGACCGACCCCGCCTTCCTTCCTCGACGGCCTGCCTCGTCTCCGACGCGGTCGTCCCCATCCTCCTCCTCGAATGGCCTCCACGCGCCTCGACGCCTTCCTGCTCACCAACGCTGGTGAGGACCCGTTCGTCCCCCCTTTCCCCCGCTTGTCGTCGCCGTCGCCAAGCTCACCCCGGCCCCACTCGCGCTGAACACCACCTAGGCCACGCCCGCGCCGAGCTCCTCTCGCCCGCGCCTCCACCGTATGCGCCGTCCGGTGCCCCGCAAGCTCCGGCGAGCTCGCGTCGCCATCATCGCGCCCGTGAGCTCCTTGGTCACGCGCCCTCCCTGCCCCGACCACGAACCGCGCCACTGACTGCTCCCAGGCAAGCTCGCCGCTGCTGTCGCTGTTCGCCGACAAAGCGCCGTAGCCGCTGGCCGCCGGCTCGCCTCCGCGCGTGCGCGTGCACCCGTGTGTGCTTGGCCTTGTGCCACTAACCACAGAGGCCCACGCCCCTGTATTTTTCCAAGGAAACAAAAGAAAACGAAAATGAAATAAAAACAATATAATTAATTAATTATGATAATTAATTAACTTAATTGATCATGTTAATTAATCTAATTAACCATGTAATTAACTTTAATTACCTGTTTAGGTAAACATCCTATGACAAGTAGGCCCCACGCCCCTGGAATGTTTTTTAAAAATTAATTAACTAAATAATAATAAATAATAATTAATTAATTAATTAGCTTAATTAATTATGTTTAGTTAACCTAATTAGCTAATTAACATAATTAACTAAACAGTATGACATGCGGGACCCCCACATTAGATTGACCCAGTCAACCGCACTGTTGACTGCTGACATCACACATACATCATGCTGACATCAGCAAAAACTATTCTGGATAATTTTGAATTAAATTAATTAAATAAATTCTAAAAATGATTTAAAACTTTAGAAAATCATATAAAATAAACCGTAGCTTAGATGAAAATACTTTCTACATGAAAGTTGCTCAAAACGATGAGACGAATCCAGATGCGCAGCCCATTCGTTCGCCACACATCCCTAGCATAGTGAACCTGCAACATGTCACCTTCGGTTCATCTGTCCGAAAACGCGAAACACCGGGGATACTTTCCTGGATGTTTTCCCCTTTCGCCGGTATCACCTACTACCGCGTTAGGGCACACCTAGCACCGCATATTGCCATGTTATGCTTTGTGATGCTTTGATTGCTCTATTATTTATTGTGTTCCCCCTCCGTTACTTCTTTCCGGTAGACCCCGAGGCTGCCAACGACACCCAGTTCGACTACGGTGTTGACGACCCCTCCTTGCCAGAGCAACCAGGCAAGCCCCCCCTTTGATCACTAGATATCTCCTATTCTACCTCTACTACTTGCATTAGAGTAGTGTAGCATGTTACTGTTTCGATTGATCCTACTCTGTTGCATAGCCTGTCATTGTTGCTACAGTCGTTGATACCTTACCCGCAATCCTAAATGCTTAGTATAGGATGCTAGTTTATCATCATTGGCCCTACATTCTTGTCAGTCTGCCTTGCTATACTATCGGGCCGTGATCACTTGGGAGGTGATCACGGGTATATACTATACATATATACATACTATACAGATGGTGACTAAAGTCGGGTCAGCTCGTTGAGTACCCGCAAGTGATTCCGATGTGGGGGCTGAAAGGACAGGTGGCTCCATCTCGGTAGAGGTGGGCCTGGGTTCCTGACGGCCCCCGACTGTTCCTTTGTGTCGGAGCGACAGGGTAGGTTGAGACCACCTAGGCGAGAGGTGGGCCTGGCCCTAGTCGGCGTCCACGATTACTTCATAATAACACGCTTAACGAGATCTTGGTATTTGATCTGAGTCTGGCCACTAGCCTATATGCACTAACCAACTACGCGGGAAAGATATGGGCACTCGACGTCGTGGTATCAGCTGAAGCCTTCGTGACGTCGGCGACTGAGTGGCGCGTGCCGGGTTGGACTGCGTTAACGCAACATCCTTTGTAATGGAGGTTGCTAGGTCTGCTTCCGGCCGCGTACGCAACATGCAGGTGTGCAATGGGCGATGGGCCCAGACCCCTGCGCGCATAGGATTTAGACCGGCGTGCTGACCTCTCTGGTGTGCCTAGGTGGGGCTGCGACGTGTTGATCTTCCGAGGCCGGGCATGACCCAGGAAAGTGTGTCCGGCCAAATGGGATCAAGCGTGTTGGGTTATGTGGTGCACCCCTGCAGGGAAGTTTATTTATTCGAATAGCCGTGTCCCTCAGTAAAAGGACGACCCGGAGTTGTACCTTGACCTTATGACAACTAGAACCGGATACTTAATAAAACACACCCAGACAAGTTCCACAGACAACCCGGTGATCGCTTTTCCACAGGGTGACGAGGGGAGGATCGCCGGGTAGGATTATGCTACACGATGCTACTTGGAGGACTTCAATCTACTCTCTTCTACATGCTGCAAGATGGAGGCTGCCAGAAGCGTAGTCTTCGACAGGATTAGCTATCCCCCTCTTATTCTGGCATTCTGCAGTTCAGTCCACCGATATTGCCTCTTTACACATATACTCATGCATATGTAGTGTAGCTCCTTGCTTGCGAGTACTTTGGATGAGTACTCACGGTTGCTTTTCTCCCTCTTTTCCCCTTTTCCTTTCTACCTGGTTGTCGCAACCAGATGCCGGAGCCCAGGAGCCAGACGCCACCGTCGATGACGACTCTTACTACACTGGAGGTGCCTACTTCTATGTGCAGGCCGCTGGCGACGACCAGGAGTAGTTTAGGAGGATCCCAGGCAGGAGGCCTGTGCCTCTTTCGATCTGTATCCCAGTTTGTGCTAGCCTTCTTAAGGCAAACTTGTTTAACTTATGTCTGTACTCAGATATTGTTGCTTCCGTTGACTCGTCTATGATCGAGCACTTGTATTCGAGCCCTCGAGGCCCCTGGCTTGTATTATGATGCTTGTATGACTTATTTATGTTTTTAGAGTTGTGTTGTGATATCTTCCCGTGAGTCCCTGATCTTGATCGTACATGTTTGCGTGCATGATTAGTGTACGATTGAATCGGGGGCGTCACAAGTTGGTATCAGAGCCGACTGCCTGTAGGAATCCCCCTTTCCAACTCCTTGGCCGAAGTTGAGTCTAGTCATTGAAAAACTTTTACTAACATGGTTGTGCGGCTTAGGGGCCCACGTCGCCATTGGGTGGTATTAGGATCTTTTACTCCTCATCTATACTCTGGGACTCTGATCTCTCTTCTATTCGGGTTAAATGAATTTTGCTAACTCTAACATTAGGATCTCGTGATCACTTCCACCCGGAGAGCCACGTGTTACCAACGACCGCCTGCTGCACCAGAAGATTCCGAAGATACTCTATGATGTTCTCTCGAGACTTGTGCCATTGCTTTTGCAATTCCCATCCATCGATAAACCTCTATGGGTAACTTCTCATTCATAGCTTCATCCCCAGTTGCTCTTATTTTTACAAGATACCCTGTAATACTCGTCGTTGTTCCAAGAATCCCTTGTGCCACTGCCTTGCGGTTTCTTGCCGCAAAAATAGCCCTACGATTTTTATTACACTTATCGAGGAACCGGTCATTACTAGTTATTCATAGGATTCACTAGATGCATGAAATACTACCCGATCTTCCGGTACTCCTTTGCCAACTATTGCTCTGCAAATACTTGTCTTCTTGCAGTCTGGACAATTCCATTTGTCTAGCAATAACCATTAAAATTCTTGTGATTGACATTCTGATCCGGTTGATTCAACATGTGTGTGAATGCACACAATCATCAGTTATTCCCTAGAAATTTCCTTCCGGCTCGGACATCATTTTAAACGTGAGCTGGTTCTCAAGCAATCCAATTATCATCGAATGTACCCCTAAGACTCTTCAACTTATCCATCCCTAATCAGAGCGTTGCTTCTGATCCATTCACTGGGAATTCATAATTCTTGTGCAATTGAACTTTGAGTTAGTCAGTTGTTTCTATAATTCGATCCCCTTGCATTCTTTCTTCTTCTGGTTGAGTACCGATGCTCACATCAGATCCCTTGTGGACCACCAGATCCTTTATGGATTTCATCCGACAACGTCCTTCGTATCCAATAACTTTGTGAGTCTTTTCTCGGGTACATATTGCCTTTGGTAAATTGTATCCTCTGCCTTGTCAAACATGCTCTGCTTTCGAGCTTGTGTTATCTACTTCTGAAGTTTGTGGTATATGTTCCTAAGAGGCCCTGATGGGTTGAACCTATGCCTTTTTTAATCTTGTGAACCCGGAAACTACTACGGGTCATAATCTACTGATGTTATGCCAGATAAAATTTCAACACTACAACTTCGTCGAAGGCGAGAAGTGAGTGAAAGGTTATGCATTAGAGAAGTGGGAGTCGACCTTGAACTTTGTGTTCATGCCCATGGAAGCGATGTAGATCCTATCATGGAAGCTTCTTGTAATAATAACTATTTCCTTGATATAATATCTTCTGGTATCGGTGAATTGATCCTTTTTCAATCGTGGTTTCGACCATGTTCTCCTTTAAATATCATTTCTCGTGCAAGTTTAAGCACTTGACTTATGCAGAGCAATACCCAATCCAACCTCTATTTTATTCTACCTTCGAGTATTACCCCCTGGTATCTCGAGGATATCAACCCATTGTACTTCATTCTATGAATTTCTGATGAAGCAGTACCCTTCCCCGTCATAGTGACTCCACGGGTTCTGGGTTGTCGTCAACCGAGAACATCGATAAGTGAATCGATTCCGCACTCTGATTCCATAACTCTAAGTAATTTTTGTTGCTTACGAGTTAATAATCATTTAAGTCAATCCTAGCCTGATCGGCTATATCATTAGCGTGCTAAATTTTAACTATGCTACCTGGTCCTTCCTGAAGCACAAATTTTGACGATGAGCTATGCTTACGTCCATTTTCCTCATCATATCATTTCACCTTAAACATCAAGCTTGATTTCAAGTTTGTGTTGTACCCATGGTTACAATAACCTTTTGCTTCATCATTCCTTTGACTTGATGTCATCGCCGATCGATTACATCTTCATGAAACTTCTCAACAAATGTGTCGTGATCATCATGAACGTTTTGAGCTCTTCCAGGATATCAATCGAACTCATGATGACAAATACCTTCCTTGCCCTCGATGATTTGTGTTATCATTGACAACATTATTGCCTTCCCTCAAACACAAACTTGCTCATATTTTGTGTTGTACTTTGAGCTCCTTGCTATCCAGCTTATGTTGTGTTCTACCTTTGAGTATTACCATCTTTTATGTGAAGAATTTTGTGAGAATTTCACCACCTCTTAAGAATTCTTGGTATAGTAATACTTCTTGCCATGCCTGCTCATTCCTGGGTCCCCGTGTTGATTTTAACCGGGATACCAACACGTGAACCGTGCTGCTTGGATTCTGTACTTCTAGCAACCCTATTTGTAACGCCCCGGATCCGATGCGCCAGGTGTCCGCCAGTTATTCACTGTCTTTGCCATGTCATTTGCTTGCGTGTTGCATTTGTCATGTCATCATGTGCATTTCATTTTGCATACGTGTTCGTCTCATGCATCCGAGCATTTTCCCTGTTGTCCGTTTTGCAATCCGGCACTCCTATGCCCTCCAGCGTTCCCCTTTTGTCTCTCGTTGTGAGCGGGTGTTAAACGTTCTCGGAATGGACCGAGTCTTGCCAAGCGGCCTTGGTATACCACCGTAGACCGCCTGTCAAGTTTCGTGCCATTTGGAGGTCGTTTGGTACTCCAACGATTAACCGGGTAACCGTAAAAGCCCTTTCTCTTTGCAGCCCAACACCCCTTCCAAAGTGGCCCAAAACCCAGCAAACTCCCCTCCATGCTCTCGTTCGTTCGATCACGATCGCGTGTCCGAAAACCGCTACTCATTTGGACTCTCCTAGCTCCCTCTACCTATAAAA
>NC_041385.1:453690858-453695031 GCF_002162155.2 Triticum dicoccoides
GCCAGAGCGCGCTCGTCGCCACCCCGGCGCGCCTCCTTGCCTCCACCGCGCCGGCCACGGCTCCCCGCTGACGTCCAGCACGGCTCCCCGCGCCTCGCCGCCCCTCGCCGTCCTTCTCCGCTCCGGCCGGAACCGGAGCTCGCCGGAGCCGCCGCGTCGTCGCCGGATCTAGGGAGTGGGATGAGATCCACCACTCCCCCGATCCAAACGCCGTCCCCATCCCGGATCCCTCCGTCCCAGAACGCCTTCATCCCGTTGACTTCTCTCGGAGGGGTATAATTTCTCTGTCCCGAATATTTTGCATTATCATGCCCTGTTCATCGCATCATATCTCTGCATCCGTAGCTCAATTTCATGCGTGTAATATGTCAAATTGTTTGTCTCAATGAGTACTTCATTTCATTCCATTGCATCATATTCATTTGAGCTCATCTTGATGCCTGAATCATCGTTGCAAGAGTGCTTCATGATGTTGTCTGTTGTCTGTTAACAGAACTTGCTCATTTGTCATTTTTGCCATGTTTGATGTGTGCATCCTATGAGGTTGATGTCTACATGTGTTTTGATCTATGCTATGTCTTCTTTACAGAGGTGCTTACCATGTATTTTTGTGATCAATGTGGTGACTAGCACAAGCATGTAAACTAGGCTTCGTGATGTTGCTGATTTTAGTCCCTGTTCTGCTGTTATTGTGATGCCATGTAAACTTGATGCTACAGAGAGATCCATGCATATTTTGAGATACTTCAGTAAGGATGTTTTGAACATATGGTTATCCTCTATCCATTCATGCCCCTGTTTGCAATTATGGAGTAGTCTAGCATGTCATTTTCGTGCTCTACTTTGGCTTTAAAATGTTTCCTGGCAGATTGTTTACATATTATTCAATTTTGCCAAGGTTGTTGTAGTTGATCCTTGCATGCTATGAACTTGTTCTTGCCTTGGTTAGCTTCATAAACATGCCTTCTTACTGTTGGTTGCCTTGCCATGCCATGTATTGCTCTGTGGTGAGCTGTACAAGCTCATCAACATGCCTATTTATTGTTGTTCCTGCCATGTTTGAATCTGTAATATAACTTGCTATGTTTACGTGGGTGCCATCATATCTTCTGATCCTTTTTGGCTCATGGTCAGTAAAGGACTTTTTATCTATGCAATTAGTAGGTTCATGCCATGCCTTTGTTTGCCATGATAAGTTCCTGTAACATGTTGTTTGATAGCTCTAAACATTGCAACCTGATGTTATTTTCTGCAAAGTCTGAAACTGATATTATTTGCAATCTTGTCATGTGTGTTTGAGCATGTTCTAGTGATTTCTGGAGATAGCTCATTGTTCATGTTTTGTTATGCTTTACCTGTACATCATGCCCATGTCTTTTTTTCATATTGTGGTACTGTAGCATGTTGTTTTGATGCTTGCAATATGCCTAGTTGCTATTTTGGACAGATTGTTGCTATAACTTGTATAGTGTGTGTGTGTTGAACCGTTGCTCCGTTTTGAGTGTGCTATATATGAAACTTGCTTAGAATTCCATGTAGTTTCATATTATCATGTCGCATCCATGTTTTGAGGTGTTTGCTTAATGTTTGTATGCATTTCGCATCAATGCCATGTTTAACTTGTTTTGCTCATATCTTCTAGGCCGTAGCTCCGAACTTAATGAACTTTATATGTAACTTGACTAGAATCTCGTGTAGATCATCTTGGTGCATCTTAACTTGCTGTTTAACAACTTCAACTTAATGTTTGCTCAGATCTGGACCAATTTCGAAATTTGCATATGAGGACTTACCGGAATTGTTATATGTTGTTCCCGACCTCATTTAAACTTGCTTTGATGTGTTGCTCTTGTTTGCATCATCTCTTGCCATGAGTAGCCTCATCTAGATTTGTCTTGCGTCATGCTTGTTGGGCATCATGTCATGTTCTTGTGTGGTGTGTTTACCTTGTTGTGTGCTTCTTTTCGATAGTTCCTGTTTCATTGCGATCGTGAGGATTCGTTCGTCTACGCTTGGTTCGGCTTCATTCGTTCGTCTTCTTCATGGACTAGTTCTTCTTCCTTGCGGGATTTCAGGCAAGATGACCGCTACCCTGGATCTCACTACTATCATTGCTATGCTAGTTGCTTCGTTCTATCGCTATGTTGCGTTACCTATCTTTTGCTCATCAAGCCTCCCAAATTGCCATGAACCTCTAACCTTTGACACCTTTCCCAGCAAACCGTTGCTTGGCTATGTTATCGCTTTGCTCAGCCCCTCTTATAGCGTTGCTAGTTGCAGGTGAAGTTGAAGATTGCTCCATGACAGACAGGATTATGTTGGGATATCACAATATCTCTCATTTAATTAATGCATCTATATATTTGGTAAAGGGTGGAAGACTCGGACTTATGCCTGGTGTTTTGTTCCACTCTTGCCGCCCTAGTTTCCATCATACCGGTGTTATATTCCCGGATTTTACGTTCCTTACGCGGTTGGGTGATTTATGGGACCCCCTTAACAGTTCGCTTTGAATAAAACTCCTCTAGCAAGGCCCAACCTTGGTTTTACCATTTGCCTCACCACCACCTATACCTTTTCCTTGGTTCGGCCAACCCAAGGGTCATCTTGATTTTAGCCCCCCCGGGCCAGTGCTTGTCTATGTGTTGGTCCGAACCGAGTAGACTGCGGGGCCCCCTCGGGGAAACTCGAGGTTTGGTTTTACTCGTAGGATGTCTCATCCGGTGTTGCCCTGAGAACGAGATATGTGTAGCTCCTATCGGGATTGTCGGCGCATCGGGCGGCTTTGCTGGTCTTGTTTTACCATTGTCGAAATGTCTTGTAAACCGGGATTCCGAGTCTGATCGGGTCTTCCTGGGAGAAGGTATATCCTTCGTTGATCGCGAGAGCTTATCATGGGCTAAGTTGGGACACCCCTGCAGGGTATAATCTTTCGAAAGCCGTGCCTGCGGTTATAGGCAGATGGGAATTTGTTAATGTCCGGTTGTAGATAACTTGACACCAGATCCGAATTAAAACGCATCAACCGCGTGTGTAGCCGTGATGGTCTATTTTCGGCGGAGTCCGGGAAGTGAACACAGTTTCTGGGTTATGTTTGACGTAAGTAGGAGTTCAGGATCACTTCTTGATCATTACTAGTTGACGACCGTTCCGCTTGCTCTCTTCTCGCTCTTATTTGCGTATGTTAGCCACCATGTCATGCTTAGTCGCTGCTGCAACCTCACCACTTTACCCCTTCCTTTCCCTTTAAGCTTTGCTAGTCTTGATACCCATGGTAATGGGATTGCTGAGTCCTCGTGGATCACAGATTACTACAACAACAGTTGCAGGTACAGGTTATTCAATGATCATGACGCAAGAGCGATGCTTGCTTGCGTTGAGTTCTTCTTCTGCTTCTTCTTTGATCAGGGGATAGGTTCCAGGTCGGCAGCCTGGGCTAGCAGGGTGGATGTCATTTGAGTTTCTGTTTGTGTTTCATCCGTAGTCGGATGATGCTCTTATGTATGATGATGTTGTATATGTGTGCCATTGTACGCCTTTTGTATGTATCCCCATCTATTATGTAATGTTGATGTAATGATATCCACCTTGCAAAAGCGTCTCAATATGCGGGTCTATCCTTGGTGGGACCTTCGAGTTCCTTTTGGATAGGGTCGCATATTGGGCGTGACAAGTTGGTATCAGAGCCTCGACCGACGGAGCCCCCCTTGATTGATCGTGTAGTTTGGCCGTTGTTGAGTCTAGAAGAAAACTGTTTTCGGAGTCTACTTATATCGGAGAGTAGGAATTCTTTTTACTCCTCAGCCCCTTCGTCGCTCTGGTCAGGAATCTTGACGTAGGTGTTTTGAATTACTTCTCTTCCCCTTCAAATTTTTCTTTAGGATCACGCAGTTGGTTTTCCGGTCGTTGGTTCTCATCTCTTTTCATCCGGTGCATTTCTCGTCAAGTCGACTCGAGCCTCTTCATCTTTGAGTTCAATCCTCAGTTGTTTTCTTTTCCCACCCACCCACCCTTTTCTTCTTGGAGCCGGAGTCCAAATCGAGTATCCATCCTACTCATGCGAAGTCTTTGCTTTCTTTCCTCAATCTTTTCAACCGGTGTTTTCTCTTCAAGATATTCCTCGATTTCCCCTTCCAAGTTGCCTTTGTTTTCCCGCCCTCCCACCCTTTTTCT
>NC_041385.1:453695394-453716889 GCF_002162155.2 Triticum dicoccoides
CTCTCTTTCGACCATCTATCTCATTCGTGCGGAACGTCTTCAGTCTTCCCTCAATCATTTCAACTGGTGAATTCTCGTTTCGGTGGACATTCTTCATCTCTTTTCTTTTCCGGTGGATTCAATTCAAGTTTTTCGTTGTCGATCATATTCTTTTCCTCGGCTCAAGTGTTTTCCCTGCTCGTTCGCCTCTCGCCAATTTATCCTTCCGGAGTGTTCAAGACATCTCAGGAGATTCGTCTGTGTTCCAATTAATTCGAGGTTATCACCTCATTCAAATATTTCAATTGTTCCGGTGCATCATCTATCTCTTCAACAATCCCTTTTCAACGGTGTTGTTCTCTCCAGTGGGCCCTAACCCACAGGTCTTTTCCCAGGATCTTACCTGACTCTTCTAATTTCCCGGAACTATTCTTAAATCATTTTTAAGTTTGACGTAAGTATGATTTTCATCAGTCAGATCTTTTCCAAGATTGATTTCAAATCATTTCATTGTTGGCTCAACCTCTTCGCTTTTCATTCTCCCGGAGTATCTCAGTAATTTTGGTGGTGTTTCTCGTCGTCATTTGAAGACCGAAGAAGAGTTTTTCCTCTAAATCTTGCCTGTCCTCTCGAAGATTCGTGGTTCTAGCTTCATATCATCCTCTCGAATTATTTCAGTTTGCCAGATATTCTTTTCTTACCCATCCGGAGTTTGTCAAGAGTTGTTTTTTCCATTTCTTTTCACCGGAGGCCATCGTTCCAGAAGAATTCTTTGTCCTCACATTTCAGCTACCGTTATCCTATTATCCCGGTGCTTCGTTCAAGTGTTCTTTTATCTGCTCATGATCTCTTTGTTTCTCTTGCAGCTAAATCCCCTCGAGCATATTTGTTCTTCTAATTCTTCCCGGTGATTCATTATCTTTCGTCAGTCATTTTTGAATTCTTACCTTGGTTCATTCAAGATTCTTTTTCCTTGATTATCATTTTTTATTCATTCTTTTTTTCCAATCCTACCGGCGGTACATGAAGACTTTCTCAAGTTTTGCGCCAAATTTCCCCTTAATCCTTTTCAAGAAGAATAAGTAGTATGCAGAATCCATTGTTTGTCATCAATTTAATTTGATGAAGGATAAGCATACAATAAATCTTATTCTTATTCCATCCAAGTGAATAATCCCTTCCTTCGGAGTTTGTTCTTGATGAATAAATTCTAGTTCCAAGTGTTTTCATCTTTTCTTTTCCGGAGTTCAAATTTCCTCGACCATTTCGTCGGAATCTCCATCTAAATCATCGCAATGCTCATCTTATTCTTTCATCCTTCAATTTTATCTCATCATCCTTTTGTCACCGGAGGTCTTCATGGTGGTTCTTCATGATTCAATTCATTCTTCAAGAGTTCATCAAGATTTTGCTTTTCTTCTCGCGTCTCGAAGCGCAAATAATTCTTCATTTTCTTCTGAAGTGGAGTTTTGCATTTCTTCATTCCTCTCAGCTATTCAATCTTTTCCGTTTGTGGTCGATTATCACCTCATAATTTTGAGATGTTATCCAGAAGTCCACATCAAGCTTATTCTTTTCGTTGTTGATTTTCTCAACAACTCCATTCAATCCTTATTTCTAAGCTCTTTTCATTCAATTCTTTCAATTCTTCCGGAGGCATTGCATTGTTCATCTCGTCCAGTGCCATCTCTTTGGGTGAAGTTCATGTTCTATTCTTTCCTTGTTCAACCGTAGTGCTGCCTAAATCCTTTCAGTCTTATTCGACTCTTATCTCGTTCTAACCGGAGTGGTTTCATAGTCTATCTGATTCCGTGAGCTTTCGATTCTCGTCATTCTCGTCGCTCCTCTCTTTTTCTCGAGTTCTCTCGATTCTTTGCTTCTTCTCTTGAGTTCTTGTTTCACCTCATCCATTTTCCCTTCCGTCTCGGTCCTAAGATCTCGGGACGAGATCTCTTGTTAGTGGAGGAGTGTTGTAACGCCCCGGATCCGATGCGCCAGGTGTCCGCTAGTTATTCGCTGTCTTTGCCATGTCATTTGCTTGCGTGTTGCATTTTGTCATGTCATCATGTGCATTTCATTTTGCATACGTGTTCGTCTCATGCATACGAGCATTTTCCCCGTTGTCCGTTTTGTAATCCGGCACTCCTATGCCCTCCGGCGTTCCCCTTTTGTCTCTCATTGTGAGCGGGTATTAAACTTTCTCGGAATGGACCGAATCTTGCCAAGTGGCCTTGGTATACCACCGTAGACCGCCTGTCAAGTTTCGTGCCATTTGGAGGTCGTTTGGTACTCCAACGGTTAACCGGGTAACTGTAAAAGCCCTTTCTCTTTGCAGCCCAACACCCCTTCCAAAGTGGCCCAAAACCCAGCAAACTCCCCTCCATGCTCTCGGTCGTTCGATCACAATCGCTTGGCCGAAAACCGCTCCTCATTTGGACTCTCCTAGCTCCCTCTACCTATAAAAACGTCTTCCCCTTCCCATTTTCGGATCAATTTCCCAGGGAAACCCTAGCTTTTCCCTCTCCGCCGCCAGACGCGTCCGCTCCGGCCGGACATGTCCATCCGCCGCCGCCCGCAGCCAATCACCGCTCGCCACCTGTCCCAGCCGCCGCCAGGCCCGTCGGGGCCCGAGGCCGGCCCGCCCCGGGCCCGATCTGGGTCGCGCCCCTGCGCCGCGCCCCCGCGCGCATCGTCGCCGCCTCGTCGCCGCAACCCCGCCGGCGGCCGCCGTGCCCGCCGCCGGCGAGCGCCACCACTACGGGGGTCGCCTCGCCTCGGCCTCCGCCGCTGCCCGCCGGCGCCTCCGCGCTCAACCCCGAGCCGCCCCGCCGCCTGGACTCCTCCGCGCCACCGCCGGAGATCCTCGGTGCTCACCGCCGCCTCCGCCCACCGCCGGAGCATGCTCGTCGCCACCCCGACGCGCCTCCTCGCCTCCACCGCGCCGGCCACGGCTCCCCGCCGGCATCCCGCACGGCTCCCCGCGCCTCGCCGCCCCTCGCCGTCCTCCTCCGCTCCTGCTGGAGCCGGAGCTCACCGGAGCCGCCGCGTCGTCGCCGTATCTGGGGAGTGGGATGAGATCCACCACTCCCTCGATCCAAACGTCGTCCCCATCCCGGATCCCTCCGTCCCAGAACGCCTTCGTCCCGTTGACTTCTCTCGGAGGGGTATAATTTCTCCAAGTCCCGAATATTTTGCTTTATCATGCCATGTTCATCGCATCATATCTCTGCATCCGTAGCTCAATTTCGTGCGTGTAATATGTCAAATTGTTCGCCTCAACGAGTACTTCATTTCATTCCATTGCATCATATTCATTTGAGCTCATCTTGATGCCTAAATCATTGTTGCAAGAGTGCTTCATGATGTTTTCTGTTGTCTGTTAACAGAACTTGCTCATTTGTCATTTTTTGCCATATTTGATGTGTGCATCCTATGAGGTTGATGTCTACATGTGTTTTGATCTATGCTATGTCTTCTTTACAGAGGTGCTTACCATGTATTTTTGTGATCAATGTGGTGACTAGCACAAGCATGTAAACTAGGCTTCGTGATGTTGCTGATTTTAGTCCCTGTTCTGCTGTTATTGTGATGCCATGTAAACTTGATGCTACAGAGAGATCCATGCATATTTTGAGATACTTCAGTAAGGATGTTTTGAACATATGGTTATCCTCTATCCATTCATGCCCCTGTTTGCAATTATGGAGTAGTCTAGCATGTCATTTTCGTGCTCTACTTTGGCTTTAAAATGTTTCCTGGCAGATTGTTTACATATTATTCAATTTTGCCAAGGTTGTTGTAGTTGATCCTTGCATGCTATGAACTTGTTCTTGCCTTGGTTAGCTTCATAAACATGCCTTCTTACTGTTGGTTGCCTTGCCATGCCATGTATTGCTCTGTGGTGAGCTGTACAAGCTCATCAACATGCCTATTTATTGTTGTTCCTGCCATGTTTGAATCTGTAATATAACTTGCTATGTTTACGTGGGTGCCATCATATCTTCTGATCCTTTTTGGCTCATGGTCAGTAAAGGACTTTTTATATATGCAATTAGTAGGTTCATGTCATGCCTTTGTTTGCCATGATAAGTTCCTGTAACATGTTGTTTGATAGCTCTAAACATTGCAACCTGATGTTATTTTCTGCAAAGTCTGAAACTGATATTATTTGCAATCTTGTCATGTGTGTTTGAGCATGTTCTAGTGATTTCTGGAGATAGCTCAGTGTTCATGTTTTGTTATGCTTTATCTGTACATCATGCCCATGTCTTTTGTTTTCATATTGTGGTACTGTAGCATGTTGTTTTGATGCTTGCAATATGCCTAGTTGCTGTTTTGGACAGATTGTTGCTATAACTTGTATAGTGTGTGTATGTTGAACCGTTACTCCGTTTTGAGTGTGCTATATATGAAACTTGCTTAGAATTGCATGTAGTTTCATATTATCATGTTGAATCCATGTTTTGAGGTGTTTGCTTGATGTTTGTATGCATTTCGCATCAATGTCATGTTTAACTTGTTTTGCTCATATCTTCTAGGCCGTAGCTCCGGACTTAATGAACTTTATACGTAACTTGACTAGAATCTCGTGTAGATCATCTTGGTGCATCTTAACTTGCTGTTTAACAACCTCAACTTAATGTTTGTTCAGATCTGGACCAATTTCGAAATTTGCATATGAGGACTTACCGGAATTGTTATATGTTGTTCCCGACCTCATTTAAACTTGCTTTGATGTGTTGCTCTTGTTTGCATCATCTCTTGCCATGAGTAGCCTCATATAGATTTGTCTTGCATCATGCTTGTTGGGCATCATGTCATGTTCTTGTGTGGTGTGTTTACCTTGTTGTGTGCTTCTTTTCGATAGTTCATGTTTCGTTGCGATCATGAGGATTCGTTCGTCTACGCTTGGTTCGGCTTCATCCGTTCGTCTTCTTCATGGACTCGTTCTTCTTCCTTGCGGGATTTCAGGCAAGATGACCGCTACCCTGGATCTCACTACTATCATTGCTATGCTAGTTGCTTCGTTCTATCGCTATGTTGCGTTACCTATCTTTTGCTCATCAAGCCTCCCAAATTGCCATGAACCTCTAACCTTTGACACCTTTCCCAGCAAACCGTTGCTTGGCTATGTTACCGCTTTGCTCAGCCCCTCTTATAGTGTTGCTAGTTGCAGGTGAAGTTGAAGATTGCTCCATGACGGACATGATTATGTTGGGATATCACAATATCTCTCATTTAATTAATGCATCTATATATTTGGTAAAGGGTGGAAGACTCGACCTTATGCCTGGTGTTTTGTTCCACTCTTGCCGCCCTAGTTTCCATCATACCGGTGTTATGTTCCCGGATTTTACGTTCCTTACGCGGTTGGGTGATTTATGGGACCCCCTTGACAGTTCGCTTTGAATAAAACTCCTCCAGCAAGGCCCAACCTTGGTTTTACCATTTGCCTCACCACCACCTATACCTTTCCCTTGGGTCGGCCAACCCAAGGGTCATCTTTATTTTAGCCCCCCCGGGCCAGTGCTTGTGTAAGTGTTGGTCCGAACCGATTAGACGTCGGGGCCCCCTCAGGGAAACTCGAGGTTTGGTTTTACTCGTAGGATGTCTCATCCGGTGTTGCCCTGAGAACGAGATATGTGCAGCTCCTATCGAGATTGTCGGTGCATCGGGTGGCTTTGCTGGTCTTGTTTTACCATTGTCGAAATGTCTTGTAAACCGGGATTCCGAGTCTGATCGGGTCTTCCTGGGAGAAGGTATATCCTTCGTTGATCGCGAGAGCTTATCATGGGCTAAGTTGGGACACCCCTGCAGGGTATAATCTTTCGAAAGCCGTGCCTGCGGTTATAGGCAGATGGGAATTTGTTAATGTCCGGTTGTAGATAACTTGACACCAGATCCGAATTAAAACGCATCAACCGTGTGTGTAGCCGTGATGGTCTCTTTTCGGTGGAGTCCGGGAAGTGAACACGGTTTCTGGGTTATGTTTGACGTAAGTAGGAGTTCAGGATCACTTCTTGATCATTACTAGTTGACGACCGTTCCGCTTGCTCTCTTCTCGCTCTTATTTGCGTATGTTAGCCACCATGTCATGCTTAGTCGCTGCTGCAACCTCACCACTTTACCCCTTCCTTTCCCTTTAAGCTTTGCTAGTCTTGATACCCATGGTAATGGGATTGCTGAGTCCTCATGGATCACAGATTACTACAACAACAGTTGCAGGTACAGGTTATTCAATGATCATGACGCAAGAGCGATGCTTGCTTGCGTTGAGTTCTTCTTCTGCTTCTTCTTCGATCAAGGGATAGGTTCCAGGTTGGCAGCTTGGGCTAGCAGGGTGGATGTCGTTTGAGTTTCTGTTTGTGTTTCATCCGTAGTTGGATGATGCTCTTATGTATGATGATGTTGTATATGTGTGCCATTGTACGCCTTTTGTATGTATCCCCATCTATTATGTAATGTTGATGTAATTATATCCACCTTGCAAAAGCGTCTCAATATGCGGGTCTATCCTTGGTGGGACCTTCGAGTTCCTTTTGGATAGGGTCGCATATTGGGCGTGACACTATTGCTTTGAAGTTAATGGTCGATAGTTTCACTCTAAGTCTATTGCTTATTGAATCATCATTCAAACATTGATCGTGCTACCTAGTCCAGATTTCCGGGTGCCCCCTTCTATCATTGTTAAATTGTGTATGTTTTCCTCGAGCATACATCATTATATCATTTGATCGAACAAATGTTATCTCCTTGTTCACATAAGTGTGGAAATCCATCTTTTGGGAATCTCAATGAATTGTCGCTGAGTCCATCAGCCACCTCCTAACCCTCTCCTTGATTTAATGATGAACTCTTGTTTTGGAACTTGCTTCCATGGTACATTTCCCAAGAATCTTATGATGTCTTCTCGTCAATATGTGTCGCGCCTCTTTCTTCTCAGGCCTCCTGAGTCTGAGGTATCCTGACCCCAATCAGATCTGAATCTCGGTTAGATATGATAGTTGGAACATATGTCCAAGAGTTATATCATTGGTCTTTATATGACCCGGTAAGGTGATGTCATCCTAGCACACCTGACCGGAGGACCTAGTATTATAGTTTCCTTTTTAACAAGGTTAACCATTTTTCCATGAGGAAATTGGATGCCTTGTTTAATAAGTTTATCCTAATGGATCCTTTGTGTATCCAAAGTCTGACCTTTGCTTGAAGACCATGTCAATGCTATCTCGAAGCATGTCTGTGGTACTCTGATTTTCAATAAGAACATTTGAAGCACAATGCTAAATGTTTCTTGCTCAATTATCCAAACACCTTGTATGGGTAATGTCATGAAATTTCTCTCCCCTTACCTAAAGTGTTTTCTACTTTATATCCTATCATGGATATCTTGCTCTGCTTGTCCTTGGGAAGGATATTCCCCTGAAGTATGTGTTTAAACACATTTTCCTTTCCATTGTTCTGTTTAATCTGATAACCATATTTTCCATTCCATTGGTTGGTTTAACGTTTCTTGTGATCTATATGATCTCAGCAATAATATTCTCCTGCATATGTAAACACCTCGGTGTACAATTCTGTCGACGAGGCCCTGTTACTATTGTTGATGATATTTCGGTAGCCACCGATGAGCGAGAACTTTGCCTAATGGTCCGCCTCGTTCAACGAGCAGGAAAATGGTTCTCTTCGTCCCTCGCCCTTGGTACCGACGTTGTTGCCAACATAATCGACAGGCTACCCTCTGACATACCTTGCTTGCATGATCACGCAAGACGTCTCCGCCCTTCCTACTTTTAACCCACATGGTGGGCCCATAACCCACAATTCCACAGGATCGAAACCTGACTCTCCTGTACACCTTGTTGACAAAGTTATCCCTTGCTCTTGGTTTTGTAGGTAATTCGCGAGCCACCTTCCTAGTGCTCTATTCTGGTATCAGACGCAATACTTACTCTCGCTGCTCTGAACCCCTTTCTCACTCTGGTTTAGACTTCGAGCAACTACCTATCCGCTTGGAACCTCTTATTGTACCTTCGTACCTTACTCTCGATGTATTTTATATGTTCAACTCGAGAGATAATCTTATGCTCATTCATGGGTTAACCCCCAGATTGTTTCCCTCATAAGCATTCTGTCGTAGCCGAGTTGTCCCTTACCTATTCGTAAGTACGTTGGAGTTCCCGAAGAAAGTGATAACTTCATCATGATGACCTGAAGTAGAGAAATGAAGACATCAGTGAAATGGATCGACCTCTTCGAGAAGAGCAACCAAGAACGAGAAGATTCATTAGAATTTCGTAACCAAATCCCTCCCCCCTTACTCCCGCTCCTAAATCTCGGGACGAGATTTCTTGTAGTGGAGGAGAATTGTGACGCCCGGATAGTTATGCTACAGTAATCCCACGTTAAGGATGCTGAGTCACCACGATTACCGTTGCTAATCTTGTCTTAGTTCAGAACCGATCCAAATTCAAATTCGAATTAAAGTCAAACAATAAAAGTTTTCAATTCTCAAAACTAAAATGTTCTTATTGTGACAAATAAATCATGGATAGTATTGGTGGAGAAACAACATTTTTTATAAAATAATTAATTACTCTAAAGTGAGTTAAACAGCAGTAAAAACAATTAAGTGAATACCTTTTTCAATTAATAAAATTATGAACTAATTTATTTCGGGGTAAAACATTTATGGCAGTGGGTGGTTCTCAAACATTAATTTAGGAGTTGTTATCTTTTTTTGTAAACTAAAAATAATGTGTATCTAAAATAAAACAGAACAAAAAAATAAAAAAAAATTGAACAACAGAAGGCGCACAAAGCGCCAAACTTTACTATTTAGCTCAATAACAGTGTACAGCATGGATTACAAATCCCTGGAACTGAAAATTGGAAAGAAGAGAAACTACAGGGTAAGATCCATTTTGATGAGCTGAGGCAAAACAGCATATGTCAGGTCCTAGATAAGGCCTAAGAACCTGTTGAGCCATATTGTGGGCAATCCCATTGATCTCCCTAGAAATGTGAAACACCTGAGCATGAAGATCAGAGGAGAAGAAGAAAAATTCAGCTAGTATTTTCCTGATAGCCCAGGGGATGGCAACATCAGAAGCCTTAGAAGAAGCAGCAAACGATGCCAAAGAGAGGCAGTCGGTGAGGAAAGTAGGTTGAGAAATGTTAAGGCGATTAGCCACTTGAGCCGCCAAGAGAAGAGCCAAAGCTTCCGCTTTCAAAGGAGAATCTGTATCCGCAGAAGACGCTTGAATCTGAACATTGATTTCCGTCGGATCTTGTGGCAAACAAAGGTAGACTCCGATGCCAGTAGCCACCATTCCTTGAGTTAAACCAGGGATTTTTTTACACCTGAAAGTTGCATCAGAGTAAACTCTTGGTCCTGTTAGCAGAAGATCAGACTTAATTGTTTTTCCCTGCACAGGTAGCTGGTTAACAGTAGGCACAGCACAAACAACGTTATTTTGGAGAGAAACATGCATATTATCATTCAATTCAACATCGAGAGCTTTAGCAGCAATATGAATTTGATAGGGAAGAGCTCTCTTCCTGTTGAAAAGATGGTCATTCCGAGCTTTCCATAGGCACCACAAAAAATTGAGAATGTTAGGCACAGATGCATGGGAATGAATCATGTTAATTAAAGCATGTAAAACGCTGTGAATAGTAGGATTGGCTTGAATTAGTGCATCCGTTCTAATGCACCAAGGAGAAGAGAACCAAGCAGCTCTAGCGAAGTCGCAAAGAAAAAACAAATGCATCTCATCTTCTTGTTGTCCACATTTGCAACAAAATTGAGAGATATGTAGAGAAAAGCGGCCAGCTCTCAAACCTGTGGGAAGGGCCTCCTGGATAAGCCTCCAAGCAAAAGTCTTGACTCTAGGAATTATTGTCTTTTGCTTCCAAATCAGCTTTAGAAGATTTTTAATCTGCAAAGGAACTTGAGAAGGAGCAGATCTAGGATTAGCATGAATGTCCTGCAAGCACAATTTATAAGTGGATTTGGAAGTACAATTGCCATTAGGTGTTAGATCCCAACAAAGTATATCCGGACAGTTCTCTTGAATAATATCGGTTTGAATAATAGCAGTAGCAAGAGGCTGTCAGAAAAGAGAAGAAATCAAATTATTATCCCAAATTTTGGTTCCAGGAACCCAAAGATCTTTAACAAGAGAAGGGTAAACATAACCTGAAGGCTGAACAATAAGGTGATCATAAACAGTAGTCCAAAGAGAGCACCAGGGAGTGCTCCATATAGAAACATTACCTTGAGTGAGCTGATAGAAAGAATGAGCTTTGAGTTTTGGAAGCATTTTAAGGATGGCAGACCAAAAAGCAGATTTTGTAGTGGACGAGCTAGCCAGCCAAATCGAAGTATCAAAGAAGTATTTAGATTTAAGGACCAAATGAAGATGAGAGGAAGGATCTTTAGCCAGACGCCAAGCAGCTGCAAGAATCAACCCTTCATTAACCGCTTGCAAATTCCTAATACCAAGCCCACCTTCCTGCTTTGAATTACAAATATCCTTCCAAGCGCGAAGACACAAACCCCTGTTGGAATTATTTTCCCTAATACCTGTCCACCAAAAGTTCCTAATAATAGTAGTGAGTTTGGCTAAAAGTTTTTTGGAGAACAAAATGTTAGCCATATAGTAAACAGGAATAGCAGAGAAAACAGATTTGATCAACTCAAGCCTAGCTGCATGAGAAAGCATGTTAGCCTTGTAAGCCGGTAGCTTATTCAGAAATTTGTCTAAA
The DNA here is from genome assembly GCF_002162155.2 of Triticum dicoccoides. Taxonomy (NCBI): domain Eukaryota; kingdom Viridiplantae; phylum Streptophyta; class Magnoliopsida; order Poales; family Poaceae; genus Triticum; species Triticum dicoccoides. The sequence goes on from NC_041385.1 coordinate 453,706,144, forward strand.
ACAAAATTATAGGCAGCAGATCTATTCTTAGCAGGAAGAATAAGAGGGTGACCCAGATGAGAAAAATGAGCCTCCATGTTAGAAACAGGGAAATCTGCTTAATATCATGAGCTACAGCCTGACTAACACAAGAGCTGAAGATAATGGCAGATTTCGCCCAGTTAGGAATTTGCCCAGAAATAGAACAGAAATGATGGATAATTTGGGCCATAGCATTTGCCTCTTGAACCGAAGCTTGCCCACAAACTAATAAATCATCTGCAAACAAGAGAGAATGAATAGGAGGGCAACCTGGTCCAAGAGAAATACCCTGCAAATGATTATCAGCCAGAGCATCATTAAGAGCAAGAGACAATTCATTAATGGCCAAAACAAACAAATAAGGGGACATAGGACAACCTTGGCGAATACCCCTAGCGCTTTTAAATTTATGAGAATGTTTACCATTAATAACCACAGAGAAAGTGGGTGTGGAAATGCATTCATAGATCAAATTTATGAAATGACCATGCAGACCTTTATGAGCAAGAGCTGAAACTATGAAGCTCCATTCTAAACGATCAAAAGCTTTCGCAAGATCAATTTTAAGCATGAAAGCAAGTTGATTCCAGGATTTAAGAGCAAAAGAATGGGTTAAAAAGAAGAAAACAAAACAAAACAAAAAAAAGAAAGGAAAAGACCCCCTCCCCGCTGGGCCTCGGCCCAGCTGGCCTTTGGGCCAACCAGGCGGCCCAACCGCGCACACATAACCCCCCCCTCCAAACCCTAACCCAATAGAACCCCACTCCCCCCCCACGACACCCACTCTCCCTCGTTCCTCTCGCTCCCCCCGATTTGGATCGGGGGCGCTTGCCCCCGAAGACCGCGTCGCCGCCGCCGAGCTGACCCCGCCAGCGTCGGCGCCCGCCTCCTCGAAGCCTTCGCCCCGCGGGGATCCGGTCTGGGCAGCCGATGCCCCGCGCCTCCCGTCGCCTCCCCTACCCCGTCGCTGGACCGACCCCGCCTTCCTCCCTCGACGGCATGCCTCGTCTCCGACGCGGTCGTCCCCGTCCTCCTTCCCGAACGGCCTCCACGCGCCTCGACGCCTTCCTGCTCACCAACGCTGGTGAGGACCCGTTCGTCCCCCCTTTCCCCCGCTTGTCGTCGTCGTCGCTAAGCCCACCCCGGCCCCACTCGCACTGAACACCACCTAGGCCACGCCAGCGCCGAGCTCCTCTCGCCCGCGCCTCCGCCGTACGAGTCGTCCGGTGCCCCGTGAGCTCCGGCGAGCTCGCGTCGCCATCGTCGCGCCCGTGAGCCCCTTGGTCACGCGCCCTCCCTGCCCCGACCACGAACCGCGCCACTGACTGCTCCCAGACGAGCTCGCCGCTGCTGCCGCTGTTCGCCGACCAAGCGTCGTAGCCGCTGGCCGCCGGTTCGCCTCCGCGCGTGCGCGTGCACCCGTGTGTGCTTGGCCTTGTGCCACTAACCACAGGGGCCCACGCCCCTGTATTTTTCCAAGGAAACAAAAGAAAACGAAAATGAAATAAAAAAATAAAAACAATATAATTAATTAATTATGATAATTAATTAACTTAATTGATCCTGTTAATTAATCTAATTAACCCTGTAATTAACTTTAATTACATGTTTAGGTAAACACCCTATGACAAGTAGGCCCCACGCCCTGGAACGTTTTTAAAAAATTAACTAACTAAATAAAATTAAATAATAATTAATTAATCAATTAATTAATTAATTAATTGGCTTAATTAATTATGTTTAGTTAACCTAATTAGCTAATTAACCTAATTAACTAAACAGTACGACATGCGGGACCCCCACGTCAGATTGACCCAGTCAACCACACTGTTGACTGCTGACATCACACATACGTCATGCTGACGTCAGCAAACACTATTTTGGATAATGTTGAATTAAATTAATTAAATAAATTCTAAAAATGATTTAAAACTTTAGAAAATCATATAAAATAAACCGTAGCTCAGATGAAAATACTTTCTACATGAAAGTTGCTTAGAACGATGAGACGAATCCAGATGCGCAGCCCGTTTATTCGCCACACATCCCTAGCATAGTGAATCTGCAACATTTCACCTCCGGTTCATCTGTCCGAAAACGCGAAACAACGGGGATACTTTCCTGGATGTTTTCCCCTTTCGCCGGTATCACCTACTACCGCGTTAGGGCACATCTAGCACCGCGTATTGCCATGTTATGCTTTGTGATGCTTTGATTGCTCTATTATTTATTGTGTTCCCCCTCCGTTACTTCTTTCCGGTAGACCCCGAGGCTGCCGACGACACCCAGTTCGACTACGGTGTTGACGACCCCTCCTTGCCAGAGCAACCAGGCAAGCTCCCCCTTTGATCACCAGATATCGCCTATTCTACCTCTACTGCTTGCATTAGAGTAGTGTAGCATGTTATTGTTTCGATTGATCCTACTCTGTTGCATAGCCTGTCATTGTTGCTACAGTCGTTGATACCTTACCCGCAATCCTAAATGCTTAGTATAGGATGCTAGTTTATCATCATTGGCCCTACATTCTTGTCAGTCTGCCTTGCTATACTATCGGGCCGTGATCACTTGGGAGGTGATCACGGGTATATACTATACATATATACATACTATACAGATGGTGACTAAAGTCGCGTCAGCTCGTTGAGTACCCGCAAGTGATTCCGATGTGGGGGCTGAAAGGACAGGTGGCTCCATCCCGGTAGAGGTGGGCCTGGGTTCCTGATGGCCCCCGACTGTTCCTTTGTGTCGGAGCGACAGGGCAGGTTGAGACCACCTAGGCGAGAGGTGGGCCTGGCCCTGGTCGGCGTCCGCGGTTACTTCATAATAACACGCTTAACGAGATCTTGGTATTTGATCTGAGTCTGGCCACTGGCCTATACGCACTAACCAACTACGCGGGAAAGATATGGGCACTCAACGTCGTGGTATCAGCCGAAGCCTTCGTGACGTCAGCGACTGAGCGGCACGCGCCGGGTTGGACTGCGTTAATGCAACTTCCTTTGTAATGGAGGTTGCTAGGTCTGCTTCCGGCCGCGTACGCAACATGCAGGTGTGCAATGGGCGATGGGCCCAGACCCCTGCGCGCATAGGATTTAGACCGGCGTGTTGACCTCTCTGCTGTGCCTAGGTGGGGCTGCGACGTGTTGATCTTCCGAGGCCGGGCATGACCCAGGAAAATGTGTCCGGCCAAATGGGATCAAGCGTGTTGGGTTATGTGGTGCACCCCTGCAGGGAAGTTTATCTATTCGAATAGCCGTGTCCCTTGGTAAAAGGACGACCCGGAGTTGTACCTTGACCTTATGACAACTAGAACCGGATACTTAATAAAACACACCCAGACAAGTTCCACAGACAACCCGGTGATCGCTTTTCCACAGGGCGACGAGGGGAGGATCGCCGGGTAGGATTATGCTACACGATGCTACTTGGAGGACTTCAATCTACTCTCTTCTACATGCTGCAAGACGGAGGCTGCCAGAAGCGTAGTCTTCGACAGGATTAGCTATCCCCCTCTTATTCTGGCATTCTGCAGTTCAGTCCACCGATATTGCCTCTTTACACATATACTCATGCATATGTAGTGTAGCTCCTTGCTTGCGAGTACTTTGGATGAGTACTCACGGTTGCTTTTCTCCCTCTTTTCCCCTTTTCCTTTCTACCTGGTTGTCGCAACTAGATGCCGGAGCCCAGGAGCCAGACGCCACCGTCGACGACGACTCTTACTACACTGGAGGTGCCTACTTCTATGTGCAGGCCGTTGACGACGACCAGGAGTAGTTTAGGAGGATCCGAGGCAAGAGGCCTGTGCCTCTTTCGATCTGTATCACAGTTTGTGCTAGCCTTCTTAAGGCAAACTTGTTTAACTTATGTCTGTACTCAGATATTGTTGCTTCCGTTGACTCGTCTATGATCGAGCACTTGTATTCGAGCCCTCGAGGCCCCTGGCTTGTATTATGATGCTTGTATGACTTAATTATGTTTTTAGAATTGTGTTGTGATATCTTCCCGTGAGTCCCTGATCTTGATCGTACACGTTTGCGTGCATGATTAGTGTACGGTTGAATCGGGGGCGTCACACTCCTTCACCTTTGGTAGTCGCGTGGTCCCTCATAAGGAAACCAGGGGTGGCACACTTAAGGAAATTGTTAGCCTCGCCATGGGCCCTTCATACCATGCGCGTATGAGCGAATATGGCTTGAAACACCTTTTATGTGTGTCACCAGAAGGTATAGAACCACTTCTTCTCGGCAACTAGATGGTTTCAGCATCATCAATTTTAGGTAGTAGATTTAGAGCCCCAGAGTTAATTATTTGGCGTCGATCCAACTTGTGCACGTAGAAATCATAAGGAGTCAGCACGTCATGTTTGAGTACTGATAAGAACTCTATAGGAATTCCATCAGGTCCAAGAGCCATGCTATCAATAGTAAACTTGGTCACTTCCTGGCAAAGGGTCTATCCAAATCTTTGTTACCATCTTCTGATAAACATTCTTCAGGTCCATATCATTCTCTAGATTCATATGGCCTCCTTCTCGCCAAACAAAGCTTTCATAATAAGTCAAATGGTCAGTAGCATTTTAGAGGATTTGATCAGTGCCCATCAGAACATCAGACCATGTTTAAAAGTGTACATACTATCCCCGTCCCCCCTTTTCCCATTTGCCATTCAATGGAAAAATTTAGAGTTGACAACCCTGCAACAATCACCTTTCACCGGACCTGTTATGCGAAACTAAAATCTTCCTCGTCATAGATATGAAAGAAAGCCCTTTTGATGAAACATTTCCTGCCATATTGGTCACTAGAGAAAGATTAGATTTCCTAAGGTCCTTTTGATGTTAGCACTCCACACTTTAAGTTGTATGTTACTTTCCTAACTTCAGCAAAAATCTTCTCAGATTATCTATAGTAGCTACATGTGAGTTCCATGTTGTGTCTCCACCCTCTCAAGAAACTCGGGGTGCACCTGCTAATTAGATTCAAACCATAAGCCTTTGTTTTTAATCTTCAATAACTATTCATCCGCGATCAAAGAAATGTGATCCCACTTATTTACAATCTTTAATATTAGTGCAGCTTATGCGAGTGGATTTGGTCTTGCCCACTTTTTTTTCTACAGTCAGTGGTGGAACACAATGCAATTTAGAGACGACTTCGACAAGATCTGTTTTATTTAGTACTTCTTCCGTTCCACAATTTTGCAAGTTAATATAGCCTGCAAAAACATCTTATATTATGGGACGGGGAGGGTATAAACCAATATGTCAAATTGGGTCTGTAAAAAAAGAATTGGGCACATCATTAACCCCAGCCGCAAGGACCCAACATGAACAGCAACAATGGCAATAACCATTCAACGAAAAAAAAAACAATGATAATAAGTCAATAGTACCATGGCACACGTGCCTAACTCCGAGCGGCTGGTGCGGCTGGTGGCGGGGCGTAGAGCGACCTGAGCTGGCGGTCGACGAGTTTGCTGTGGTTGAGCGCCACCTGCAGCTCGACATCGTCAGCCCACCACTGCTCCAGCCCGTGCGCGGCCAGGAACTTGCTCGGCCCCTTGGAAACAACCACCATCCTCGCCACGCCGGCCTTGCTAGTGCCGCTCCCGCCCCCGCTGCCGACGGCCACGGTGGCCGTCCCGCTCGCGGCGTCGCTGTAGTAGCAGCAGATGTAGTCGTTGGTGTTAATGTAGAGGTGCGGCAGCCACTTGGCCATCCCGGCGCGCGCCAGCGACGCCTTGGCCTCGCTCTCGCTGTTGCTGCCGCCGCCCGCGTCCCCGCCGGCTTGGGTGCCCATGTAGGGTATCCAAGCGCGCACGCGGCCCCACAGCTCGCCGGCCGTCTCGGCGAAGCCCTTGAGGCTCATGACCAGCGACACGGACGGCGGGTTGAACACGTGGCACTCCACGAAGACGCCCTCCTTGGCCAGCGCCTTGCCCACCTGCAGCGCGAACCCGGCGCCCAGCGAGTGCCCGCCCACGCACACGTTGGCGACGCCGAACTTGCGCGCGGCCGCCCGCAGCGCCGCCAGCGCGCCGGCGAAGCGCACGGAGCCCTTGAGGCTGTCCCAGGCCAGGAAGCGGAGGTCGTCGACGACGTCGCGGCGGAACGTGGGCGCCTTGAGCAGCGTGCCGCGCAGCGCCACGACGGCGGCGGGCGCGCGGGTGGGCCGGAACGGGATGTAGTCCGAGAGCGCGGCCTGGCGGTCCCACTCGAGGACGGCGCCGTAGATGGAGCCGTCGCGCTCGTCGACGAGCGCCTGGACCAGCCTGTACTTGAACGGGCGCCACCACTGCGGCGCGAGGCTGGTGCGCTCGTCCCGCTTCTCCTGCCGGTCCAGCTCCAGCAGGTACGCCCCCTGGATGAAGCACGCGATCACCATCCGCCGGTAGTCAGGGTTCTTCCTGCATCAACCATCGCAACAACTCCCGGTAAAGCTTTTTTTTTTCGGGTGAAGCTACGCGAATGTGCAATGCAAATCATGCACTCGTCCAGGTGTAACAAACGCATACGGATTACGGAGCACTGACCAGCTTGAGCTAAGAAGATCTCTCCAGCTGGTGAAGGACAGCTTGCGGGGGCCATAGACATGGTACTCGAACGGACTCGGCACTGGCACCACCGCCGTTGCTGCGTCGCCGGCGTTCTTAGTCGGAGCCGGCTTGGCCATTGATCGTTCCTCCACCGTCAAGTCGCGAGCCACGCAGTGCTGCCTTTTCGCCTGCTCTGCTCAGATGTAAGGGAGGGAATGGTTAAGCTTCCGCGAGAATAGTTTGTTTCAAGCTGAAAAGAATCACGGAAAGCGCGGCGAAACTTTTTATCATCGGTCTTTATTCCATCATCCAACCAGAGTAGCATGGAACATGCTTCTTTCTCCTCTCTGTACCATGCTGAATTAGAACTGGTGGATTACAGCCAGAGTTGGGCGCACACGATTCGCCAACTTAAGATGGAGATGGCAGTCATATGCTCGGCCTCGACGAGAAGCATCTAAAAGCAGAAAAAAAAAGGTTGCAGGAATCTGCCCAACGCCCAGCAAATCAGTCGAGGATCAAGACACCTCGTCAGTGTAAGATTCAAATTACCTCTACATTGCGTGACTGTACATGCAAAGACCATTTTCTGAATTTGATTTCGCCAGATCGAGGGAATCACAAACAAGACAAATCTTCTCATTTGCAGTTGCATGAACCGTGATCGCATGAACTACAACAACTGCCACCTGGGCACAAGTGCAAGACATACAAAACCTCGACTAGCTAACTGGTTGGTCATCACTGGCCGAAGATGCCTGCTTTTCAGCCATCAACTTATCAAGGCGCTTCTTGAGGAAAGCTTGCCTGAGTTTCTCTCTACGAGCCGACTCCTGCTCTTGTCGCCGGTGTTTCATCGTTGAAGCCTTCTGCCTTGCTTGACTTACTTCGTCGTGAACCTCCCTGCAGACATGCCATGGTGCAAGTTAGTCAAAGACCTGAGAAATATTATTCTCAGAGGGAGACAAAATCGTTCAGGCTGCAAATTCATTGGTACCATCTGGTAGTGATAGTATGCAACCAAGGGATCTACAAAGCATCAGTTTTAAATTTGAATCTAGTAACACTGTAATACTGTCATTCCCACTCAAGAGAATGCATGGAGGCTGGAGCAACATGGACCATGGAAAATCTTTCTAGTTTATTATCAATGAGGTGCCTCTCCTTATCACACGACTACGGTTAGCTGGATTCACACTATGGTCTCAACCTTTGCACATCTCCTGGGGTATCAGTATCCCTGTCTCTCCATACAAGGCCACATTCCCCAAGCGTTACAGTTTAACGTGCACGGAAAGTTTGTACGACTAATTGTGTCATATATAAGTGCTTCACCAGATAAGAGTGCTCTACTAAACTACTACTTGTAAGTTATACCAAGGCACATTTTAATTAGATCAGTAAATTGAGGAAATATTTATGACAAATAAAACCAAAGTAATGCAGCTCATGCTAAAAACATTTAGTTCAAGTATTTACTTGGATAGAAAGGATATCACAAATGTAAAGGGAACATGAGAACATCGAGAATTCAGAGTGTAGTTTTGTAATCCCACCTAACACAACGACGTGCAATGCTCCTCATACTACAAAACAGTTGTGGTACCTTGTAAACTATATCTACAGTTAGTCTGTACATGAAGCAGCTGAACACAGCTTGTACAGATTTACAAATGGTAGTACTCACAGAAAGAAACTACTAGTTAACAATGTGCTTTGTTAGGGGCATGACTCTGTTGTTATGGGGTGCAACACGTGATCTATGTCTACATGGGCATGGCATGCTAAGAGAAGTGATCATGCACAATATACCAGCACTAAAAGGCATGTAATGGATACTGCAACTGGGAGCCCAATTTATGTTCAGTGGTTTATGCAAGCGTCAAATGATTACAAGTGTTGGAACCGCCAGTTCCAATTTTGTTATGCATCTGCCATAGAGCAATTTCTACTTTGACTTCTCAAGGACTGGCACAGAAGTTCAGTGGATCAATGCAGCAACTGCCCAAAGAAAACAGTACCTGACAAAGCGTTTGTGCTCATCTTGGTCAACTGTTGTACCAGTTCGTCCAAGGCCCATTGGCTTGGGATTTGGCATAGAATCGACACTCTCATTTTCTTGTTCTACATGCTCAGACGCAGTAGCAGTCTCTGGCTGCCGGCGCTCGCTGACTTGATGAAAACTTTTCTGGAAGAAATCAACGCAATATTTCTCCTGGTCTTCTTCATCAGGTAGCTCACCCCTGGATAATTTCTCATACAGCTCAGCCTTCTTTTCTAGGGCAGAATAACATGCAGTACCATCTTTCACAGCTTTCAGCTCCAGCTTATCTCTGTTGAAAAAAAGAAATATTACAGAGACATTAGTAAACACCAAGAGCATGCACAAGATGACAAGAGCAAAATGAAAAAGGTGCCAAAATGTGAAAATGATAGAACAAGAAAAACAATGACATGCTGATAGAGTGAAATCAAGATGCTTAGAAATGCCACACGAAAAGCAGAACAAATAGCTTTATATTGAATGGTAATTCTATGGTATACTCATGGTACAAGAGCAACTGTGGCCAGGATGACATTTTCTTGGAAACTGAGAAAAGAAAAATCAAATGATGGTTTAGTAGGCATCTCCTTTCAATTAGATCCATTGTTAATTTTCAATGTTTGTTGCTAGGAAAAGCAAAATCGTGTTATCGCAGAATACCGCACAACGTACAAGCACATGTAACAGTTCACTCCTTTAATTACCGGCAGTACAACCACTAAGCAAACACTTACGTTTTGTCATTTCACTCAAGAAATTAGCATGTTAAGAATAGCGAATATGAACCACCTTCTAAAATAATTGCGAGTGTGAACCAGTACCCATTATTAACCTAGAGAAGCTCTGGCTTCCTACCTTGTATAGCACAAGGGTAACACAAACTAGGCTTGGCAAAGCACATAAAATGGTGTTGTGCATCCGCACAGAGAGATTGAGCTTATGCAGTTATAATTCAGTCCTCATATTAGAGTAACAAACATCTAATGCCCTATACAGCCAAGTAATTTCCTAACACAGGTCACGCAACCAACCATAGGTAAGGGCATGTCAAAGATATAGTCAGCTATTATCTCTTGCAACCCTCCATATCAGGCGGAGAGAATAGGAAAACAAGAGTTATCTCTTAAATTGTCCATTAGTAGTACTTAATTCTTAAATGGAATAAGAAAATGTCATGATCAACAGTGAATATTATCTTCCGTGAACTATCTGTGTTGCCTGGTTGCAATAGCTGGAAAATTTTACTACATACAATTTTCTAGTAAGATTGATTCATATAAGTGCTGTTATCTTAACTTGTCTACTGTGTGCATAATTCACAGCTTTATTCATTAATTCGTGCATTGCAATTGTTACAACCAAGCAACAGAAACAGCCCGCACACATAAAATCCAATGTTGATCGCCACGTTAAGCAGTCCATTACGTTAGTTGCCTCTAGTGTTTCCTCTAGATCGACAAGGAGTAGAAGAGAAACAGCTAACTCTACCTATGTACACCTGCTTTTGTAGTTTGCACTGCCCTAAAGATGATCCATGTTGAAAGTCCATATTGGGCTATTTAACAGATAGAGATCACGTCTACTTAGTCTCCGCTCTTAGTGCAGAGGATCGATATGGGAATCTAATACCTTAACAAACGGTAAGCCATAGGATTGATTCGGTAATTCCCCTCAAAACTAGCACAAAAAATAGCCAGGCTACATCACGCAGAAGAAATGCCATAAGGATAATTGTGGACGTACTTGTGGGCACGTGCGTCTACGCCTGAGTTCTTGGCGCCGAGGGGATCGGCGGGGCCGGAGCGTTTCTTGGCGCGGCGGAACTCGCTGGAGGCAGCGTCAGCGGCAGTGGAATTGCGGGCTTCCTCCTGAGTGCGGTAGAGCTGGGCCTTGAGGTCGAGTATGGATGCCGCGCCGACACCCTCGATGGCCTTGTGCTTCTTCGGCATCACCGTGGACTCCGTCAGCCACCCGAGCGACTCCATCCGCCGTTCCTTCTGACCATCCTGCTGCGCCGGTGGCTGCGGATGCTGAGCCGGTGCGGCCGCGGAGGAGGATGACGGCGCGGTATCTGCTGGTGAGGACATCATGGCGGTGGCCGTGGCGATTTGGGAAGAAATTGGTCTGTCGGGGGATGGAAG
>NC_041385.1:453717139-453746550 GCF_002162155.2 Triticum dicoccoides
AATCTTCGCGCCATGCGTGACGTGTATAACTCTGGTTCTTTTTTTTTCTTTTGATTTGAGGAATAATAACTCTGGTCTATTTTTTTAAAAAAAGGACCCAAATATATTATGTTCATAAAAAGTACGAAGCATCCTGAACAATTTTTTTACATATGCATAGCATGTCAAAAACAGTATTTTTAAGTAATGTATGACATCTGGCATAATCACATGAAATCGAAGAGCCGATAATACACAAAAAATCTTCCTCTGGCGCTAAACAAGACAAGGCACGTGTTTTTCGATGACGCTTGACATTTCCTACTTGTGCGCTCACTGCTCTCCCTTGTACTCCCTTCATTTGAAAATACTTGTCATCAAAATGGATAAAAAGGGATGTATCTAGAACTAGAATACATCTAGATACATTCTCTTTTATTTATTTTGATGACAAGTATTTCCGAACGGAGGGGTAACAGTTAGGGTTGTCTACTTCCTCCTCCTCCAACACCATCACCTATTCTCGAGCAGCCATTGCGCCTCACCATCCCCATCCATAACAACTGGATTAGAAGGCATGAGACCAGGATTATCTCTGGGGGCTATTGTTTTTGTCTTCTTTTTATCCAAACCTTTGATGTTAGTGGGTGGAAATGCGGTGTTAAATAATCTTAAAGCTGGAGAAGACCTAGTTAAAATATTGATTTTTTAAATTTATTTTCCCCCCGCAAAAATACCGATGTTTTGAAGGTGAAGCATGCTAAAAATCAAAAAGTGGTTGCAATATTTTGCAAGTTCTTCTGAATATTCTGGAATCACATCCCTACCTAAACTTTTGTATTATGTGATTTTCAAAAGCACGTTCCATAATTTATGAAATCTCAAGGGACGTTGGCGTTTCATAACTTTTGTATTATGTGATTTCCAAAAGCACATTCTGTAATTTATGAAATCTCAAGGGACGATTGGATTCCGACGGCGGCAATGCAATTTCGGCTGCCCGGCGGGTGCGGTGGGGTGTTGCGGGTACCAGATTTGGGGCGGCTAGCGGTAGCAGGCGGCCGTGAAGAGGGTTGCGACCCATTTTGGATTTGCGGCAGTCGCCCGCCTGCTGTATGTTTTTTTTTGAATTGTTTGGATTGTTTACCACATGTGCCACGTGGTTATCGCCTGCTCCCATATTTTACTACTGTGCAACCGATGCTTATTACATGATTAGTGGACGATGCTTGATCCAGCGGTGCGCTGCATAGTAGTACCACACATGTATGGTTTGATCGATAGGATCGTCCAAAATCTTGGTGCGCACTCTCGTGTGTATAGCAACGTTCAATTTTTATGATTCATCAGTTGTCCCCCAAGTATCTTCAAAAGCTACTACCCTAAAATAGGGGTGGCGTGATGGGGAAGTTTGTCTGTCTTTCTTTGAGGTCTTGTGGTCTTATGATTTGGGAGTAGTCCGCTTGTATCATGGGATTGTGCCTTGGTTGTCCTTCAGGGCCAAGCATGTAACGGTTTTCGCCCAGTTTTTCGTAAATTAACCAGACAACTCTCTTCTTAATCAATGAATGAGGCAAAGCTTTTGCCTTTGTTTTAAAAAAAATAAATAGGGCAGCTATATCGGAGCCCAACCTACCTGCGAGGCAGTGCTGCTCCCTCTCCAAAGGCTTGCAACTCGAAGTGAGCAGATTCCAGAATGTTGAAACCACATGAGTTTTTTCGCGAAAACCTAAACAGCTCTGGCGATTAGGGTTTCGGCGAACTTGACGGCGCACGCGGGACTAAATCGGCGGTGCGCACCGGAGATTCCGCGTGGAGATGGCAACACCTGCTCGCGGCGATAGTCGGGCTGCGGACCCGGCCTCCCCCCGGACGGCTAGGGGTCAGCTCGAAGAGGAACTTGGAAAACTTGGGATCACCTGTGAGGAAGCGACTCCGCTGGTGGTCAACGACATGGACGAAGGCAATCCAAAGAAGTGGCTGTTGGCGGGTAGGGTTTTGCATCATCACCTCCTTCACATCCAGACCATAACCAATGCGCTTCGGCCGGCTTGGGGAAACCCTAGAGGACTCCAATTCCGATCTATGGGAGAGAATACCTTTGTGGCAGAATTTGAATCCCCGCGAGGTCGCGATAGGATTTGGGATGGATCTCCATGGCATATCAGCAAGAACGCGGTGATCCTGGCAGAGTTCAAGGACTGCATGCGGCCCGATGAGGTGCAGTTCGATCGACTTAGTTTATGGGCTAGGGTTCCCAACCTCCCATACAACCTACGTAATGAGACATGGGGGAAACTAATCGCACAGCAGATTGACAAGGATGCTACCTCCGTCCAGTTTGATCATGTAGGTGGATACATGCGTGCTAGGGTTTCCATTGAGGTCAAGAAACCACTAAGGAGGTGGATCTTGATAACTTCGGCCAAGAGAGGCAAAACTGATCTATATGATATCCAGTATGAACAAGTGCCACACTTTTGCTTCTCTTGTGGCCGTCTAGGGCATGCAGATTTGTTTTGCCCCAGCCCGGGACCGAGAGATGAAAACGGGGAGCTACAGTTCGGCCCCAAACTCAGAGCACCTGAAGAGAAGAAGAAACATGTATCTGGCGAGAGCTCGTCTAAGGATCAGAATACACGTACGAGCAGCCAGAGGGAATCGAGGAACTCTTCCAATGCAGGCAAGGAACAGGTTGAAGTGACCTCCCCTATAAAGAACAAGCCACATTCTAACAAAAAGAAGGAGGTACCAAAACAGGTTTACCGGCCAGTTGCAAGCCGTCAGCTTCTCCTAACTGATGGAAACAATCCATCGAGCAACGTCATCCGCGAAGGAACTCCATTGGGAGGAGAAGGCCAAGAGTTGTTTGACAATGACAGTGAGAGAGATGCAAAGAAAAAGAGACCTACACCTGAGAATTCGGCGGAGGCTGCGGCGCAGCCCTGCCGATCCCAATGAACTGCATGAGCTGGAACTGCCGGGGGCTTGGGAACCCCGAGGCAGTTCGTGAGCTTCGCAGCACTGTGAAGCAAGAAGTTCCTGCCCTACTATTCGTAATGGAAACCAAAATCAAGGCAAAGCGAGTTGAAGATCTACGGCACCAATTGGGTTTCGTAGGATGTTTTCGGTGGATAGTGAAGGACTGAGAGGAGGTATTGGCCTCTTTTGGTTTAAGGACTATGAAGTACAATTGAAAAACTTTAGTTCCGGCCATATCGATGCGATGGTGCGGATGAAAGATACAAACTCCATGGAGTGGAGATTCACAGGATTCTATGGAGCGCCTAGAGTGGAGAACAACCACCATAGCTGGCGGTTCCTCAGAACTTTGCATGCACTGCAACATTCTAGTTGGTTGTGCATGGGTGACTTCAACGAGACTCTGTACGGCGATGAACATTTCAGTCGAGCTGCCAGACCGGAATGGCAAATGCGCGCATTCAGAGATGTTGTTGACGAAATAGGTTTCCAAGATTTAGGTTGGTCTGGACTACCCTATACATGGGATAACAGACAATCTAGAGGTGATAACGTGAAGGCAAGGCTTGATAGAGCATTTGCAAACGAAGCCTTCAGGCAGCGTTATGAATCAATTCGAGTGCGCCACATTAGTGCGGTTGAGTCTGACCATTGTTTCGTGGTAGCTGAGATTCGAGACAAGCCGCATGATCATGGTGCACGTCGACAGAAACAATTCAGATATGAAAACGTTTGGCAGACCCATATGGATTATGAGGATCTTGTCACGGAAACTTGGCTGAAACAAACCCGCAACCCGGGCCTTCAAGGCATAGCAAATTCGCTGGGGGCACTCCAGCGCACGTTGGAGCCATGGGGGGTGCGTGAGTTTGGCTGCCTCTCGCGCAACGTGAGACAGCTTCAGAAGAAGTTGGAGAAGATAAGGGAACAGTCTATTGGGCGAGGCCCTTCTGAGGAGGAGAAATGGATCGCTGCTAAGCTTCGAGAAGCACTTAAACAAGAGGAAATTTGGTTGAGGCAGCGGTCCAGAGTAAGTTGGTTGCGAGAGGGAGATCGCAACATAGGGTACTTTCAAGCACAAGCCAAACAACGTCAGCGCATGAACAGAATAATCGGGTTGAGACTAGTTGACGGTTCGGTGTGTGCTGATCATGAGGAAGACAAAATGGAAATACAGTCATTCTACTAGAATCTCTACACCTCGAAAGGGGTTTTTGACATGAGTGAGCTGTTGGATCATGTTCCTGAGAAGGTGACACCGGAGATGAATCAGTCGTTCGATCGGCCATTTGATGCAAAGGAGGTACACGATGCACTTTTCCAAATGGCCCCATCCAAGGCTCCCGGAGTCGATGGATACACAGCGGGATTCTTTCAAAGGCACTGGCAGCTTTTGAAAAACGATGTGACAGATGCAGTGCTTGGCTTTCTGAATGGTGGGGGATCTCCCTTTGGGTTTAAATGACACGTCCATAACTCTTATACCAAAGGTACGACACCCACAGATGATATCTCAATTCCGTCCTATAGCATTATGCCCAGTTTTGTACAAGATCGTGGCTAAGGCGATTGCTAACCGTTTACGATGCTATATGGATGATATTATCAGCGAGGAACAAAGCGCCTTTGTTCCTGGCCGCTTGATCACTGACAACGTTTTGGTTGCTTTCGAAAGTGTTCACACTTTGCAAAGAAGGAAGAAGGGAAGGAATACTGCATGTGCACTAAAGTTGGATATGATGAAAGCATACGATCGCGTGGAGTGGCACTATCTCGAGGCCATTCTTCTCAGGCTCGGCTTTAGTAATGCACTTGTCAGGTTAATCATGAAATGTGTTACGTCTGTGCGCTTCTCGGTTCGAGTAAATGGAGAGCTACAACCATACTTCACTCCCTCGAGAGGCCTCAGGCAGGGCTGTCCGGTTTCACCATTCTTATTTCTATTGTGCGCTGAAGGTTTTTCCTCTCTCTTGAAATACTATGGTGGCAACATTGACAGAGGCGTCAGAGTAAGCTTTTGATCGCCATGGATAAGCCATCTCCTTTTTGCAGATGACTGCTTGATTTTCCTCAGTGCTGATGCGGCAAGTGCGCAGCGACTGAATGATATATTGCGGATATATGGGGAGGCGTCCGGGCAGTGTGTGAATCGTGACAAAAGTGCCATCTACTTCAGCCCGAACACTTCACATATCACCAGGCAAGCTCTAAAACATATTCTGGGGGTTAATGTTGAAGCTTTTAGCGAGAGGTACCTCGGCCTTCCCATGGCAGTGGGCAGAATTACTAGCGGGACCTTTGATCACATTTGTGACCGATCAAGAGGCAGGATGCAAGGGTGGTCTGAAAGGCTCTTTGCATGCGCAGGGAGGGAAACACTTTTGAAATCCATAGTTCAAGCCATCCCAACGTTCAGTATGAGTTGTTTCCTACTTACAAAAAAGGTATGCAAAAGCCTGACTTCCAGTATGGCTAAGTGCTGGTGGAGCAGCTCGATTGACAGAAGATCTCTTCATTGGATATCATGGAAAAATCTCACGGTACCAAAATGCAAAGGAGGTATGGGATTTCGTGATTACCATCTACTTAACTTAGCACTATTGGAAAAACATGGGTGGAGGTTCATGACCAACCCCAATTCACTATGCACCAGAGTTTTGAAGGGGAGGTACTTCCCCGATAGTGATTTTATCCAGGCCCAAGTGCCACACTCGGCATCGGCCATATGGCGTGCCATCATTGCCGGGCGGGAAGCCCTTGAGGTGGGAGTGGTTCAGCGTGTTGGTGATGGCTCAACTATCAACGCCTGGACCGACAAATGGATCCCAACCACTGTTACCCGATCACCGATCCTCAAGCCAGCGAACACTAGTGTTGAACGGGTGAGCGATCTGATCGATAACACGAACTGGACTTGGAAGCGAGACTTAGTCCGAGGTACATTTGCCACACCTGATGCCGATGCAATTCTGAATATACCACTTCGGCAAGGCGGTGGCGGGGACTTTCTTGCGTGGGCACATGAGAAATCTGGAAACTACAGTGTGAAATCAGCGCATCGAGCCTTGATGAATCGCAACGAGCACCAAGCTCTAGGCGAAGGGCCCGACACCGGAACTTCAGTGGATCAAACACACATGTGGAAGACACTTTGGTCTCTCAAAGTTGTCCCCAAGGTACATGTCTTCTGGTGGCGTGTCATGCGTGGCATCCTACCTGACGAGAAGACATTGCATCATAGACATATTCGAGATGTCAGTTTATGCAAACTCTGTCAAGCACATGAAGAAGATCTTGGACATGCATTAATTCATTGTTCGCATGCTAGACAGTTCTGGGACGAAGCGCGTCCTGTTCTGGATATCAAGCTACCGCGACTGCAGCCCTCTTCATGGGCTGGCGATATCTTATGTGGGTCTATGTTCACCGACAAGGAACGAGCAACTATAATCACCATTATGTGGTCCATTTGGAGTTCCCGCAATAGATGGTCGCATGATGGAGAGAAGTTTGATCCGGTGAAGTCCGTCAAACTCACTAGAGAGACTTTGGCTCTACTTGATGTACCTAAGCAGCAAGCTGCAATGCTACCGGGACATGGCTCGCGGCCACCTGAACTGAATCAAGTAAAAATCAACACCGATGCAGTTGTGCGATTCGTGGAGCAGAAAAGTGGCGCCGGTGGTGTAGCCCACTCCCAAACAGCACTGATGGGCGCTTGGTGCAAGCCCCATCTGGGGGTCACTGATCCTATGATCGCCGAGGCACTAGCCCTATGGGATGGAGTAATCTTCGCCAACCTGAGAGGTTATGCTAACGTGATAATGGAGACCGACAGTCTGGAGATTGTGAATCTCTGGAACACTCGACATAACAGCCGCTCTGTTGTGGCACCAGTTTTCTTTGAAATTGATGAGCTAGCGGATAATTTCCACTTTTTTGTAATCCAACATGTTAGTAGATCCGCAAACGGTCCAGCACACCTGTGTGCTCAGCGTGCATGTAATGTGTCTGTAACCGAGAGTTGGCTCTCTGAGACTTCAAGTTTCCTGATAAGTAGTGGCTGACTGCCCGGCAAACACATTTGTTTGAATAAAGCTCAATAGTTCTATGCAAAAAAAAAAAAAAGATTCCAGAATGTTGTTCTGTGGGCCCGCCCACCATGAAGGCTCGAACGTGTGGTGCGCCGTGCGTCGCTTCCTCTGTGGTGGAACGCGAAGCGGAAAATTCCCACCACAGCCCTTGCCGAATGACAAGACGAAAGGCGAACCCTTCTTCCATCTCTCTGTCTCCACTCGGCCAACTGGACAAGAGCCACGAAACCTGCGTCGGTCGGTTCATGGCGTGCAGCTTCTCCCCTTCCTCCGCCACGAGGCTCCAGGCGGTGGACGCGGCGGCCGTGAAGAGCGCAAGGGTGCCCCTCAAGGCGTCGGTCTCGCCCGCGCCGAGATCGCTGGGCGGCTGCAGGGCTGCCCGCCAGGAATTCGAGGGCGCGACACAGGATCCAAGCGTCTCAGGTACCGCCTGTCAGCTCCCTAACCAACCCTCCCATCAAGGTTTCGTCGCTGACTCGATTGCTGCACCTGGTGGCTTTGTAAGTCCGTAACCCTCGTACCATCGCTGCTGTTACCCGTGTAATCGTGTGAGGAAATCAGAGTCGCACAACGATACGGTCACTCTGCCCGAAGATGGCTGGAAGCTGGGTAGGATTGAAATGAAGAGAGTGCATATTTCTCTGACCTAAATAACCGTGTTTCGTACCATGTGACTTGAGAAATCCTGTAGTTTGTGATGATATCTAATTGAGATAGTGGGCACAATGCTCTGATTCTGTCGATTTATGCTCGATTGCAGAGGCTTTAAATCCATCTACTTAGCAAATCCAAAGCAAAAATCAGAAGTAATCAGTACATTCCCCATGTCTAGCTAGGATCCTTGTTCTGAGCTTCCCACGGTACCAGTTGTTGTTATCAGCAGTTTACTGACGCTGCCATCTCGTCTTCTGAAGTTTCTTCGGCACGCACACAGTTGGATCTCCTGGAGCAACTGACGTCGTCCTCCACACCTAATGGCACCGGTACCTTCCATACTACAAAATCACCATACTTCCTTCACGTTCCTGACCCCCTCTCTCATTGATAACTAACAGCATTACACCCCCTTATGCTCAGAGAATGAAACCGCTACGGAAACCCGTGTGCTCACCACCATCCGTGAACAGCTGGTAGCGCTGTACGGTGACAGGGGAGGCGAATTCACATTCACCCTCCCGTTGGGCAAGAGGCTCAGGGAAGGCCTCAAGACCCTCAACACCCTCACCGTCTCACAGAGAAGGAACATCAAGAGGCAAGCCATGCTCACCAAGGTTAGCGGGAGGAATGACTCGGTCTTCTTCGCGACTGTCGGTGCATTCGTCCTCGTGCCGCCTATCGCCATTTTAGCTATCGCTATCTTAACTGGTTATGTCCAGCTCTTGCCATGAATCAAGAAGCTTTTAGTTGTCATCTTCAGGCCTTTTCATACACATGAAGGCACTTTGGCTCTGCCAGAGAATTGTATGTCTGTATATATAGTTTGAATTTGTATATGGAGCATGTAGGTTTTTATCCATTAAGCAGCAGATATGGCATACGTATGTTTTATCCATTAGCCACAAGGAACATCATATTAAACTCAACAAGGAGGGTAAAAAAATAAGAATTAGCACTGTGAAATGTTGACAACCTGAAGAAATGTTGCATAGAGAACATGAGGATTACAGGTGCATTTCAACTACAGTTCTGAAACTTCTGATCATTTCTTCTTCCCTGATGATCAGAAATGTAATGATGTATCTGACTGCTTCCCACAAACTGTTCAAATGGTGTCTTGAAACAAGATCTAAAATCACTTCTCAAGATACAACACCAGAGCTTCCAATCCTCTGCAACCTCAACACATGTATAAAAGCTGTACAATCTTGTTCAAACGCACACTTGTCAAACCAAGCAATTTACAAGAGGATTTAGTAGCATTTACCATCTCCCCTTGACCGACCTTACAATATCCATCAATCTTCACACAGTCTTCTGTCTTCTCTTATTTGGAGAGTTCACTCTTGCACCATAACCAGCTCTTTCCGAAGAGTTGTAGGATAGGTCCTGCGATTATCGTTCGGTCTTAGCTGTTCGACCGGGAGACGTCCTTGCTTGATCATATAGCTGCACCTATCTATCAAGAGGTAGAAAAAAGCTAGGAAGGAGATCTCAACGGTAAGGAGGCCGGTCCACAGGCTCACGCTCTTGGCGGTTCTCTCATGATACGTGCGGAGGCCAGAGTAGACGTTTGCGATGCCAGTGGCGCAAATTGCGATGCCGAGAAGCCAGTGGAAGAAGAACCACAGGCTCCTTCCCTTGACACCTCTGTAGAGATTGATAGAGAAGGGATTCAGGTTCAGGTATGAACTTTGTAGTATGAAACATGAAAAGGTTGCAAAATTTGCAAGGTGCTACAGGAAAGTAGTTTTTCTCACCTTTCTGCTCTGAAGAAACCGATGATTGGCTGAAGCCACATGAATCCATACAATGCCAATCCTACTCTCTGGTGACTGTTACTGAAGGAGTTCTCAAAGTTCATCAAGGACAGAGCCGCGCCGCCAGTAGCAAGAAGTACAGCTGCGATCTGCAAATTCAGTCGAGCATGAAAAAAATGAATCTGATGCTCCATGAAACATGGGGAAAAAAAGAAGACAGAAACATCTCTCGGATATAAGATATACAAACCTGAGAAATGACATGGCAATAGAAGAGCACTCTGTTGCATCTGCCGCTTTTTGATTTGCTCGACATTCTGACCAGCAGTATCCCTACAGGCATCAAGAGACCGAAAGAAGACCAGTGGAACAATGCGTGTAGCTTGAGCTGAAATGCTGTTCTAGGCGTCAGCTGCAAGAGAGAGATTTGTTGCTGTTAGCAGTGTATTAAATAATAGGAAAACAACCAAGAAAGACCTTGTTCTCCAACGAATGTAACCCAGAACCAAGTATCTTAGAGTGCGTGTGATCAGAAAACCACAAACTCGATGCAAGAAAACCGCCCTGATTACCTCGAGAGGATGCCCGGTCTTGTTGCGGCTTTGATTGAGTTCCTCCGTGGAATTCGACGAGCCATCGGACGGCAGCGTGAGAAGCGAAAGAACCACAAAGCTTGTGTACAGAAGGAGCAGTCGTCTTCTCCCGGACACCAGCATTTCTGCTAGGCTAGCCAATTCAATCCCTCCTCCCAAGAAACAAACCGACGAGAATGGGGACAAGATTCTATGCCAGCGACGAAGAATGAGAGAAGAAGAGGAGGGCCAAAATCCCGTGAACTGGAAGCCGAAATTCTGAAGTGGAGGTTGGTCAGCAGAGCCGGGCGGACGCCTTCTAGTCCTCTCTGCACAATGCAGGGGTATTTTGATGTTAGCAACGGTAGGCTCCCCTTTTGATTGGTGGCCTGCAAAATATATTAGTATGCCGGGAGGAGATGAGAGGGGGGAAAGAGATGCTTTTGAGGCGCATTTCGGCCGAGCTTTTACATCTCTACTCGTGGTGGTGTGATGATGGTGTGAGGTTAGGGACGGTAGGGAGAGTGGAGGAGAGGCTTTTGCCGTGCGGTGGCTGGTGGTGGTGCGGCGAGAACTGCTTGCTCTTCTTGGTTGTTGGTTGGTGCGTCTCCAGCTGAAACGCAAAAAGCAGGCTCCAAATCTTTGGTGCTCCAGTGATGAGTGCCGTCCTACTGAATGCAGTACTGTTTCTCCACTAAACTCGCTGGGCCATGGTTAACAATTTCTTCCAATATTTCGGTCATTTGAGCCACCCCAAATGAAATCAGTTTGGTAAACACTCGGGTTTTTCTCAATTTCTTTTCACAAATTCTCTGTGCCGAGACAAATTTATTTTCCACCGGCTAGTACACGGCCGGTTTCCCGAACCCTGCAAAAAGAAAAAGGGGGAAAAGGAAACATGTGTGCCAATGGTCTCCAACTCCATGTCTGCACGTCCGATGCTCGGATGAATCAGTCCATGCATGACCCCGTCGCCTAAGATACCTGCTCGCTTGTCACCAGTCTGATCAGGACCGGACAGGAGTATCTTTCAATTCGATTCATGTGATTTTGGCCTGCAAAGAGGAGGGTGCGAGGCTCATTGACATGGCTTGGAGATCTGCATGGCGTAAGAGGCCGCAAAGCTAGTGCTCGTTGGTTGCTAATACTAATGGGAAGACCGGTTGAGGAGTCCCTGTCAAGCTCCGTCAGTGCCTCTGCCTGGAGAATTTCCCGTATCTATCTTCTGTCGCGCAGTCGCGCTAGGCTCTTCCTTTGCATGATCATTAGATACGGCGATGCGCAGGGTCAGTCGGTTACGTTTCTTGATGGAGCTACGAGTGAGCATTATGATGATCGGCTCTACTGAGGGAAGTGGTATAAGTGTTTTTTTTTTCTTTTCTTTTTGTGTTCTCGTGATGGCGTCTATGTGGGTGACAGATTTTGTTGTTGTTTAGGAGTATATATAATCTGCCGTTGAGCTAAATATGCAAAATGATCAACCTTAACGCCAAGGCACGATGACAGACATCTGTCATCCTAAACATGAATGCATGGCTAACCTCTGCAGTCGCTAGAGGTTTCAGTATGAAAGTGTGTCCGCTCTGCCATGGACGGCTAAGATCTGCTCGTGCGGCCGCGCTTGCATTCATGCCTGCAATCCAACGGGCAAATGCTTCTGCACTTTTTAAGCAATGATGGAACCTAGAGGTAATGTTTGATTAACAGTGTTTTATATCCACCTGGGTCGTCCTATGTATGTACCCTGGTCCCTGGACCAGTACTCAAGTCTGCTGCATGCAAGTATGCAAGTCCTATGTAATGGTCGAGGAACAATGCAGAGCAGTCAGCCTTTGGTCTCCAACTCTCCATGCTATTCTAGTGTGCTACCATCATGTGGTTCTTCTTCGTAAGGCCAACACCACCGCGCGACCCCAAACGGACGTCCGTTTTGTCCGGATTCTGTCCGTTTGGGTATGGATTTGGGGTCGTGTCCGGACCTGTCCTGGGATGCGGTGGCCGTGCGCCCAGCGCGCGGCCGCATCCATTTGCCCCATCCTGTTCGTCGGGGCCAAAAATGCCCAAATTTGCATCAAAACTAGTTTCGAACCCAAATATTTGTCTGAAAATTAAAATAGTTTTACAATCCAATTGAAATTGTCTTTAATAAAATAGTTTTACAACCAAATCAAAATTGTCTTGACTGAACATAAAATAGTTTTACATCTATTGGTTGCCAATGTGATCCCAGACGTGCTCAACCAAGTCATTTTGAAGATTCAAATGAGTGTGCCAATCACGCATCTCACGGTGGAATTGGGCAAACTGTTCAAATATGGCCGGGTCTTGGTGCAGGGGCTCAATATTTTCACCTTGATAATCAAATCCTTGGTCGAAGATACTCTCATCACGCTCGTCCTCGCGATCATGTTGTGCATGATCACATAAGCAGTCATCACCTCCCAAAGCTTCCCTTCATCCCATGACAGTGCAGGGTTTCGAACGATACCCCACCGGAATTGAAGCACACCAAAAGTATGTTCCACATCCTTTCTAACACTCTCTTGCATTTGGGCAAATCTCTTTCTTTTCTCACCTTAGGGTTTCGAGATTGTCTTCACAAAAGTTGACCACTAAGGATATATACCATCTGCTAGATAGTATCCCTTGTTGTAATGGTGGCCGTTGATCTCAAAGTTGATAGGTGGGGAGTGGCCTTCTGCAAGCCTCGCGAAGACTGGAGAACGCTGCAGCACGTTGATATCATTGTGAGAACCTGCCATGCCAAAAAAAGAATGTCATATCCACAGATCTTGCGACGCCACTGTTGGGGAACGTAGCAGAAATTCAAAATTTTCCTACGTGTCACCAAGGTCTATCTATGGAGAGACCAGCAACGAGTAGAAAGAGAGTGCATCTACATACCCTTGTAGATCGCTAAGCGGAAGCGTTCAAGTGAACGGGGTTGATGGAGTCGTACTCGTCGTGATTCAAATCACCGATGATCCTAGTGCCGAACGGACGGCACCTCCGCGTTCAACACACGTACAGCCCGGTGACGTCTCCCACGCCTTGATCCAGCAAGGAGAGAGGGAGAGGTTGAGGAAGACTCCATCCAACAGCAGCACAACGGCGTGGTGGTGGTGGAGGAGCGTGGCAATCCAGCAGGGCTTCGCCAAGCACCATGGGAGAGGAGGAGTAGGAAGAGAGGTAGGGCTGTGCCAGAACTTCGTGTATAGCTCCCATGCGCCTCCCCACTATATATAGGGGTGGAGGGGCTGGTTTCTTGCCCTCCAAGTCCATTGGGGCGTTGGCCAAGGTGGGAGGAAAGAAATCTCATTATTTCCTTCCCCACCGATTGTTATCCCCCCTTTTTAGGGATCTTGATCTTATCCCTTCGGGATATGATCTTATTCCTTCTAAGGGGGGACCTTGGTGCGCCTTGACCAGGGGTGTGGGGCCTTGCCCCCACTACCCACGTCCATGTGGGTCCCCCCATGCAGGTGGGCCCCACTCCGGAACCTTCTAGAACCTTCCCGGTACAATACCGAAAAATCCCGAACATTTTCCGGTGGCCAAAATAGGACTTCCCATATATAAATCTTTACCTCCGGACCATTCCGGAACTCCTCGTGACGTCCGGGATCTCATCCGGGACTCCGAATAACATTCGGTAACCACATACAAACTTCCTTTATAACCCTAGCGTCATCGAACCTTAAGTGTGTAGACCCTACGGGTTCGGGAGACATGTAGACATGACCGAGACGTTCTCCGGTCAATAACCAACAGCGGGATCTGGATACCCATGATGGCTCCCACATGTTCCACGATGATCTCATCGGATGAACCACGATGTCAAGGACTTAATCAATCCCGTATTCAATTCCCTTTGTCTATCGATATGTTACTTGCCCGAGATTCGATCGTCGGTATCCAATACCTTGTTCAATCTCGTTACCGGCAAGTCACTTTACTCATTCCGTAACACATCATCTCGTGATCAACTCCTTGGTCACATTGCGCATATGATGATGTCCTACCGAGTGGGCCCAGAGATACCTCTCCGTTTACACGGAGTGACAAATCCCAGTCTCGATCCGCATAAAACAATAGATACTTTCGGAGATACCTGTAGTGCACCTTTATAGTCACCCAGTTACGTTGTGACGTTTGATACACCCAAAGCACTCCTACGGTATCCAGGAGTTACACGCTCTCATGGTCGAAGGAAGAGATACTTGACATTGGCAAAGCTTTAGCAAATGAACTACACCATCTTTTGTGCTAGTCTTAGGATTGGGTCTTGTCCATCACATCATTCTCCTAATGATGTGATCCCGTTATCAACGACATCCAATGTCCATAGCCAGGAAACCATGACTATCTGTTGATCACAACGAGCTAGTCAACTAGAGGCTCACTAGGGACATATTGTGGTCTATGTATTCACACGTGTATTACGATTTCCGGATAATACAGTTATAGCATGAATAAAAGACAATTATCATGAACAAGGAAATATAATAATAATACTTTTATTATTGCCTCTAGGGCATATTTCCAACAGTCTCCCACTTGCACTAGAGTCAATAATCTAGTTCACATCGCCATGTGATTAACACTCACAGGTCACATCGCCATGTGACTAATACCCAAGAGTTTACTAGAGTCAGTAGTCTAGTTCACATCACTATGTGATTAACACTCAATGAGTTTTATGTTTGATCATGTTGCTTGTGAGAGAGGTTTTAGTCAACGGGTCTGAACCTTTCAGATCCGTGTGTGCTTTACAAATCTCTATGTCATCTCCTAGATGCAGCTACCACGCTCTATTTGGAGCTATTCCAAACAACTGTTCTACTTGGAGCTATTCTAAATTATTGGTCCATTATATGTATCTGGTCTCTCTACTCAGAGCTATCCGGATAGGTGTCAAGCTTGCATCGTCGTAACCTTTACGACGAACTCTTTTACCACCTCCATAATCAAGAAAATTCCTTAGTCCACTAGTTACTAATGATAACTTTGACCGCTGTCCTGTGAGCCATTCTTGGATCACTCTTGTACCCCTTGACTGACTCATGGCAAGGCACACTTCAGGTGCGGTACACAGCATAGCATACTGAAGAGCCTACGTCTTAAGCATAGGGGACGACCTTCGTCCTTTCTCTCTATTCTGCCGTGGTCGAGCTTTAAGTCTTAACTTCGTACCTTACAACTCAGGCAAGAACTCCTTCTTTGAATGGTCCATCTTGAACACCTTCAAGATCATGTCAAGGTATGTGCTCATTTGAAAGTATTATTAAGCATTTTGATCTATCCTTATAGATCTTGATGCTCAATGTTCAAGTAGCTTAATCCATGCTTTCCATTGAAAAACACTTTCAAAATAACCCTATATGCTTTCCAGAAATTCTACGTCATTTCTGATCAACAATATGTCAACAACATATACTCATCAGAAATTCTATAGTGCTCCCACTCACTTCTTTGGAAATACAAGTTTCTCATAAACTTTGTACAAACCCAAAATTTTTGATCATCATCAAAGCATACATTCCAACTCCGAGATGCTCACTCCAGTCCTTAGAAGGATTGCTGGAGCTTTGCATACTTATTAGCATCTTTCGGGATTGACAAAACCTTCCGGTTGTATCACATACAACCTTTCCTCATTAAAATTGTCGAGGAAACAATGTTTTGACATCCTATCTGCAAGATTTCATAAATAATGCAGTAATCGCTAATATAATTCCAACAGACTCTTAGCATCGCTACGAGTGAGAAAATCTCATCGTAGTCAACTCCTTGAACTTGTCGGAAAACATCTTAACGACAAGTCGAGCTTTCTTAATGGTGACATTTACCATCATTGTCCGTCTTCCTTTTGAAATCCATCTGTACTCATTAGCCTTACGACCATCGAGCCGTTCTGCCAAAGTCTACACTTTGTTTTCATACATGGATCCTCTCTCGGATTTTATGGCCTCAAGCCATTTATCGGAATCCGGGCCCACCATCGCTTCTTCATAGCTCGTAGGTTCATTGTTGTCTAGCAACATGACCTTCAAGACAGGATTACGTACCACTCTGAAGTAGTACGCATCCTTGTCATCCTACGAGGTTTGGGAGTGACTTGATCCGAAGTTTCATGATCAATATCATAAGCTTCCACTTCAATTGGTGTAGGTGCCACAGGAACTACTCCCTGTGCCCTGTCACACACTAGTTGAAGAGACGGTTCAATAACCTCATCAAGTCTCCACCATCCTCCCACTCAATTCTTTTGAGAGAAACTTTTCCTCGAGAAAGGACCCGATTCTAGAAACAATCCATATTGCTTTCGGATCTGAATTAGGAGGTATACCCAACTGTTTTGGGTTTCCTATGAAGATGCATTTTATCCGCTTTGGGTTCGAGCTTATCAACCTGAAACTTTTTCATATAAGCGTCGCAGCCACAAACTTTTAAGAAACGACAACTTAGGTTTCTCTAAACCATAATTCATACGGTGTCATCTCATCGGAATTACGTGGTGCCCTATTTAAAGTGAATGTGGTTGTCTCTAATGCCTAACCCATGAACGATAGTGGTAATTCGATAAGAGACATCATGGTACGCACCATATCCAATAGGGTGCAACTATGATGTTCGGACACACCATCACATTATGGTGTTCCAGGCGGTATTAATTGCGAAACAATTTCCACAATGTCTTAATTGTGTGCCAAAACTCGTAACTTAGATATTCATCTCTATGATCATATCATAGACATTTTATCCTCTTGTCACAATGATCTGCTACTTCACTCTGAAATTACTTGAACCATTCAATAATTCAGACTTGTGTTTCATCAAGTAAATATACTCAACATTTACTCGAATCATCTGTGAAGTAAGAACATAATGATATTCACTGCATGCCTCAGCACTCATTCTACTGCACACATCAAAATGTGTTACTTCCAACAAGTTGCTATCTTCTTCCATCTTACTGAAATGAGGCTTTTCAGTCATCTTGCCCATGTGGTATGATTTGCATATCTCAAGTGATTCAAAATCAAGTGAGTCCGAACGATCCATTTGCATGGAGTTTCTTCATGCATATACACCAATAGACATGGTTCGCATGTCTCAAACTTTTCAAAAACGAGTGAGTCCAAAGATCCATCAACATGGAGCTTCTTCATGCGTTTTATACCATTATGACTTACATGGCAGTGCCACAAGTAAGTGGTACTATCATTACTATCTTATATCTTTTGGCATGAAAATGTGTATCACTACGACCGAGATTCAATAAACCATTCCTTTAGGTGCAAGACCATTGAAGGTATTATTCAAAAATAGAGTAACCATTATTCTCCTTAAATGAATAACCGTATTGCGATAGACATAATCCAATCATGTCTATGCTCAACGCAAACACCAATCTCGGTGGTAGAGGGAGCGTGCGATGCTTGATCATATCAACCTTGGAAACACTTCCAACATATATCGTCAGCTCACCTTTAGCTAGTCTCCTTTTATTCCGTAGCTTTTATTTCGAGTTACTAACACTTAGCAACCGAACCGGTATCCAATACCCTGGTGCTACTAGGAGTACTAGTAAAGTACACATTAACATAATGTATATCCAATATACTTCTATCGACCTTGCCAGCCTTCTCATCTACCAAGTATCTAGGGTAATGCTGCTCCAGTGGTTGTTCCCCTTATTACAGAAGCACTTAGTCTCGGGTTTGGGTTCAACCTTGGGTTTCTTCACTAGAGCAGCAGCTGAATTGCCGTTTCATGAAGTATCCCTTTGTTCCCTTGCCCTTCTTGAAACTAGTGGTTTCACCAACCATCAACAATTGATGCTCCTTCTTGATTTCTACTTTCGCGGTGTCAAACATCATGAATATTTCAAGGATCATCATATCTATCCCTGATATGTTATAGTTAATCACGAAGCTCTAGCAGCTTGATGGCAATGACTTTGGGGAAACATCACTATCTCATCTGGAGGATCAACTCCCACTCGATTCAAGTGATTGTTGTGCTCAGACAATCTGAGCACAAGCTCAACGATTTAGCTTTTCTCCCTTAGTTTGCAGGCTAAGAAAATCGTCGGAGGTCTTATACCTCTTGACGTGGGCACGAGCCTGAAATCCCAATTTTAGCCCTCGAAACATCTCATATGTTCCGCGACGTTTCGAAAACGTCTTTGGTGCCTCTACTTAAACCATTTAATTGAACTATCACGTAGTTATCAAAACGTGTATGTCCGATGTTCGCAACATCGACAAACGACGTTGGGGTTCAGCACACTGAGCGGTGCATTAAGGACATATGCTTTCTACTGATCGCATAATCGCTACTATCAACTTTCAACTATATTTTCTCTAGGAACATATCTAAACAGTGGAACTAAAGCGCGAGCTTACGACATAATTTGCAAAAGGTCTTTTGACTATTTCAGGATAATTAAGTTCATCTTATGAACTCCCACTTAGATAGACATCCCTCTGGTCATCTAAGTGATCACATGATCCGAGTCAACTAGGCCGTGTCCGATCATCACGTGAGACGGACTAGTCATCATCGGTGAACATCTTCATGTTGATCGTATCTACCATACGACTCATGCTCGACCTTTCGGTCTCCATGTTCCGAGGCCATGTCTGCACATGCTAGGCTCGTCAAGTTAACCCTAAGTGTTTTCGCTGTGTAAAACTGTCTTACACCCGTTGTATGTGAACGTAAGAATCCATCACACCCAATCATCACATGGTGCTTAGAAGCGACGAACCGTAGCAACGGTGCACAGTTAGGGGAGAACACTTCTTGAAATTTTGTAAGGGATCATCTTATTTACTACCGTCGTCCTAAGCAAACAAGATGCATAAACATGATAAACATCACATGCAATCAAATAGTGACATGATATGGCCAATATCATTTTTCTCCTTTTGATCTTCATCTTCGGGGCTCCATGATCATCATCGTCACCGGCACGACACCATGATCTCCATCATCATGATCTCCATCATCGTGTCTTCATGAAGTTGTCACGCCAACGACTACTTCTACTTCTATGACTAACGCGTTTAGCAATAAAGTAAAGTAGTTTACATGGCGTTCTTCAATGACACGCAGGTCATACAATAAATAAAGACAACTCCTATGGCTCCTGCCGGTTGTCATACTCATCGACATGCAAGTCGTGAATCCTATTACAAGAACATGATCAATCTCATACATCACATATCATTCATCACATTCTTCTTGGCCATATCACATCACATAGCATACCCTGCAAAAACAAGTTAGACGTCTTCTAATTGTTGTTGCATGTTTTACGTGGCTGCTATGGGTTTCTAGCAAGAACGTTTCTTACCTACGCAAGACCACAACGTGATATGCCAATTGCTATTTACCCTTCATAAGGACCCTTTTCATCGAATCCGTTCCGACTAAAGTGGGAGAGACTGGCACCCGCTAGCCACCTTATGCACCAAGTGCATGTCAATCGGTGGAACCTGTCTCACGTAAGAGTACGTGTAAGGTCGGTCCGGACCGCTTCATCCCACAATACCGTCGAAACAAGATTGGACTAGTAACGGTAAGCATATTGAACAACATCAACGCCCACAACTACTTTGTGTTCTACTCGTGCAAAGAATCTACGCAATAGACCTAGCTCATGATGCCACTGTTGGGGAACGTAGCAGAAATTTAAAATTTTCCTACGTGTCACCAAGATCTATCTATGGAGAGACCAGCAACGAGTAGAAAGAGAGTGCATCTACATACCCTTGTAGATCGCTAAGCGGAAGCGTTCAAGTGAACGGGGTTGATGGAGTCGTACTCGTCGTGATTCAAATCACCGATGATCCTAGTGCCGAACGGACGGCACCTCCGCGTTCAACACACGTACAGCCCGGTGACGTCTCCCACGCCTTGATCCAGCAAGGAGAGAGGGAGAGGTTGAGGAAGACTCCATCCAACAGCAGCACAACGGCGTGGTGCTGGTGGAGGAGCGTGGCAATCCAGCAGGGCTTCGCCAAGCACCATGGGAGAGGAGGAGTAGGAAGAGAGGTAGGGCTGTGCCAGAACTTCGTGTATAGCTCCCATGCGCCTCCCCACTATATATAGGGGTGGAGGGGCTGGTTTCTTGCCCTCCAAGTCCATTGGGGCGTTGGCCAAGGTGGGAGGAAAGAAATCTCATTATTTCCTTCCCCACCGATTGTTATCCCCCCTTTTTAGGGATCTTGATCTTATCCCTTCGGGATATGATCTTATTCCTTCTAAGGGGGGATCTTGGTGCGCCTTGACCAGGGGTGTGGGGCCTTGCCCCCACTACCCACGTCCATGTGGGTCCCCCCATGCAGGTGGGCCCCACTCCGGAACCTTCTAGAACCTTCCCGGTACAATACCGAAAAATCCCGAACATTTTCCGGTGGCCAAAATAGGACTTCCCATATATAAATCTTTATCTCCGGACCATTCCGGAACTCCTCGTGACGTCCGGGATCTCATCCGGAACTCCGAACAACATTCGGTAACCACATACAAACTTCCTTTATAACCCTAGCGTCATCGAACCTTAAGTGTGTAGACCCTACGGGTTCGGGAGACATGTAGACATAACCGAGACGTTCTCCGGTCAATAACCAACAGTGGGATCTGGATACCCATGATGGCTTCCACATGTTCCACGATGATCTCATCGGATGAACCACGATGTCAAGGACTTAATCAATCCCGTATTCAATTCCCTTTGTCTATCGGTATGTTACTTGCCCGAGATTCGATCGTCGGTATCCAATACCTTGTTCAATCTCGTTACCGGCAAGTCACTTTACTTGTTCCGTAATACATCATCCCGTGATCAACTCCTTGGTCACATTGCGCATATGATGATGTCCTACCGAGTGGGCCCAGAGATACCTCTCCGTTTACACGGAGTGACAAATCCCAGTCTCGATCCGCATAAAACAATAGATACTTTCGGAGATACCTGTAGTGCACCTTTATAGTCACCCAGTTACATTGTGACGTTTGATACACCCAAAGCACTCCTATGGTATCCAGGAGTTACACACTCTCATGGTCGAAGGAAGAGATACTTGACATTGGCAAAGCTCTAGCAAATGAACTACACGATCTTTTGTGCTAGTCTTAGGATTGGGTCTTGTCCATCACATCATTCTCCTAATGATGTGATCCCGTTATCAACGACATCCAATGTCCATAGCCAGGAAACCATGACTATCTGTTGATCACAACGAGCTAGTCAACTAGAGGCTCACTAGGGACATATTGTGGTCTATGTATTCACACGTGTATTACGATTTTCGGATAATACAGTTATAGCATGAATAAAAGACAATTATCATGAACAAGGAAATATAATAATAATACTTTTATTATTGCCTCTAGGGCATATTTCCAACAGTCTCCCACTTGCACTAGAGTCAATAATCTAGTTTACATCGCCATGTGATTAACACTCACAGGTCACATCGCCATGTGACTAATACCCAAGAGTTTACTAGAGTCAGTAGTCTAGTTCACATCACTATGTGATTAACACTCAATGAGTTTTATGTTTGATCATGTTGCTTGTGAGAGAGGTTTTAGTCAACGGGTCTGAACCTTTCAGATCCGTGTGTGCTTTACAAATCTCTATGTCATCTCCTAGATGCAGCTACCATGCTTTATTTGGAGCTATTCCAAACAACTGTTCTACTTGGAGCTATTCTAAATTATTGCTCCATTATATGTATCCGGTCTCTCTACTCAGAGCTATCCGGATAGGTGTCAAGCTTGCATCGTCGTAACCTTTACGACGAACTCTTTTACCACCTCCATAATCGAGAAAATTCCTTAGTCCACTAGTTACTAAGGATAACTTTGACCGCTGTCCTGTGAGCCATTCTTGGATCACTCTTGTACCCCTTGACTGACTCATGGCAAGGCACACTTCAGGTGCGGTACACAGCATAGCATACTGAAGAGCCTACGTCTTAAGCATAGGGGACGACCTTCGTCCTTTCTCTCTATTCTGCCGTGGTCGAGCTTTAAGTCTTAACTTCGTACCTTACAACTCAGGCAAGAACTCCTTCTTTGCCTGGTCCATCTTGAACACCTTCAAGATCATGTCAAGGTATGTGCTCATTTGAAAGTATTATTAAGCATTTTGATCTATCCTTATAGATCTTGATGCTCAATGTTCAAGTAGCTTAATCCAGGCTTTCCATTGAAAAACACTTTCAAAATAACCCTATATGCTTTCCAGAAATTCTACGTCATTTCTGATCAACAATATGTCAACAACATATACTCATCAGAAATTCTATAGTGCTCCCACTCACTTCTTTGGAAATACAAGTTTCTCATAAACTTTGTACAAACCCAAAATTTTTGATCATCATCAAAGCATACATTCCAACTCCGAGATGCTCACTCCAGTCCTTAGAAGGATTGCTGGAGCTTTGCATACTTATTAGCATCTTTCGGGATTGACAAAACCTTCCGGTTGTATCACATACAACCTTTCATCATTAAAATCGTCGAGGAAACAATGTTTTGACATCCTATCTGCAAGATTTCATAAATAATGCAGTAATCGCTAATATAATTCCAACAGACTCTTAGCATCGCTACGAGTGAGAAAATCTCATCGTAGTCAACTCCTTGAACTTGTCGGAAAACATCTTAACGACAAGTCGAGCTTTCTTAATGGTGACATTTACCATCATTGTCCGTCTTCCTTTTGAAATCCATCTGTACTCATTAGCCTTACGACCATCGAGCCGTTCTGCCAAAGTCTACACTTTGTTTTCATACATGGATCCTCTCTCGGATTTTATGGCCTCAAGCATTTATCAGAATCCGGGCCCATCATCGCTTCTCCATAGCTCGTAGGTTCATTGTTGTCTAGCAACATGACCTTGAAGACAGGATTACGTACCACTCTGAAGTAGTACGCATCCTTGTCATCCTACGAGGTTTGGGAGTGACTTGATCCGAAGTTTCATGATCAATATCATAAGCTTCCACTTCAGTTGGTGTAGGTGCCACAGGAACAACTTCCTGTGCCCTGTCACACACTAGTTGAAGAGACGGTTCAATAACCTCATCAAGTCTCCACCATCCTCCCACTCAATTCTTTCGAGAGAAACTTTTCCTCGAGAAAGGACCCGATTCTAGAAACAATCCATATTGCTTTCGGATCTGAATTAGGAGGTATACCCAACTGTTTTGGGTTTCCTATGAAGATGCATTTTATCCGCTTTGGGTTCGAGCTTATCAACCTGAAACTTTTTCATATAAGCGTCGCAGCCCCAAACTTTTAAGAAATGACAACTTAGGTTTCTCTAAACCATAATTCATACGGTGTCATCTCATCGGAATTACGTGGTGCCATATATAAAGTGAATGTGGTTGTCTCTAATGCCTAACCCATGAACGATAGTGGTAATTCGATAAGAGACATCATGGTACGCACCATATCCAATAGGGTGCAACTATGATGTTTGGACACACCATCACATTATGGTGTTCCAGGCGGTATTAATTGCGAAACAATTTCCACAATGTCTTAATTGTGTGCCAAAACTCGTAACTCAGATATTCATCTCTATGATCATATCATAGACATTTTATCCTCTTGTCACAATGATCTGCTACTTCACTCTGAAATTACTTGAACCATTCAATAATTCAGACTTGTGTTTCATCAAGTAAATATACTCAACATTTACTCGAATCATCTGTGAAGTAAGAACATAATGATATTCACTGCATGCCTCAGCACTCATTCGACTACACACATCAAAATGTGTTACTTCCAACAAGTTGCTATCTTGTTCCATCTTACTGAAAATGAGGCTTTTCAGTCATCTTGCCCATGTGGTATGATTTGCATATCTCAAGTGATTCAAAATCAAGTGAGTCCGAACGATCAATTTGCATGGAGTTTCTTCATGCATATACACCAATAGACATGGTTCGCATGTCTCAAACTTTTCAAAAACGAGTGAGTCCAAAGATCCATCAACATGGAGCTTCTTCATGCGTTTTATACCATTATGACTTACATGGCAGTGCCACAAGTAAGTGGTACTATCATTACTATCTTATATCTTTTGGCATGAAAATGTGTATCACTACGACCGAGATTCAATAAACCATTCCTTTAGGTGCAAGACCATTGAAGGTATTATTCAAAAATAGAGTAACCATTATTCTCCTTAAATGAATAACCGTATTGCGATAGACATAATCCAATCATGTCTATGCTCAACGCAAACACCAATCTCGGTGGTAGAGGGAGCGTGCGATGCTTGATCATATCAACCTTGGAAACACTTCCAACATATATCGTCAGCTCACCTTTAGCTAGTCTCCCTTTATTCCGTAGCTTTTATTTCGAGTTACTAACACTTAGCAACCGAACCGGTATCATATACCCTGGTGCTACTAGGAGTACTAGTAAAGTACACATTAACATAATGTATATCCAATATACTTCTATCGACCTTGCCAGCCTTCTCATCTACCAAGTATCTAGGGTAATGCTGCTCCAGTGGTTGTTCCCCTTATTACGTAAGCACTTAGTCTCGGGTTTGGGTTCAACCTTGGGTTTCTTCACTAGAGCAGCAGCTGAATTGCCGTTTCATGAAGTATCCCTTTGTTCCCTTGCCCTTCTTGAAACTAGTGGTTTCACCAACCATCAACAATTGATGCTCCTTCTTGATTTCTACTTTCGCGGTGTCAAACATCATGAATATTTCAAGGATCATCATATCTATCCCTGATATGTTATAGTTAATCACGAAGCTCTAGCAGCTTGGTGGCAATGACTTTGGGGAAACATCACTATCTCATCTGGAGGATCAACTCCCACTCGATTCAAGTGATTGTTGTGCTCAGACAATCTGAGCACAAGCTCAACGATTGAGCTTTTCTCCCTTAGTTTGCAGGCTAAGAAAATCGTCGGAGGTCTTATACCTCTTGACGTGGGCACGAGCCTGAAATCCCAATTTCAGCCCTCGAAACATCTCATATGTTCCGCGACGTTTCGAAAACGTCTTTGGTGCCTCTACTTAAACCATTTCATTGAACTATCACGTAGTTATCAAAACGTGTATGTCCGATGTTCGCAACATCGACAAACGACGTTGGGGTTCAGCACACTGAGCGGTGCATTAAGGACATAAGCTTTCTACTGATCGCATAATCGCTACTATCAACTTTCAACTATATTTTCTCTAGGAACATATCTAAACAGTGGAACTAAAGCGCGAGCTTACGACATAATTTGCAAAAGGTCTTTTGACTATGTTCAGGATAATTAAGTTCATCTTATGAACTCCCACTTAGATAGACATCCCTCTGGTCATCTAAGTGATCACATGATCCGAGTCAACTAGGCTGTGTCCGATCATCACGTGAGACGGACTAGTCATCATCGGTGAACATCTTCATGTTGATCGTATCTACCATACGACTCATGCTCGACCTTTCGGTCTCCGTGTTCCGAGGCCATGTCTGCACATGCTAGGCTCGTCAAGTTAACCCTAAGTGTTTTCGCTGTGTAAAACTGTCTTACACCCGTTGTATGTGAACGTAAGAATCCATCACACCTGATCATCACGTGGTGCTTAGAAGCGACGAACTGTAGCAACGGTGCACAGTTAGGGGAGAACACTTCTTGAAATTTTGTAAGGGATCATCTTATTTACTACCGTCGTCCTAAGCAAACAAGATGCATAAACATGATAAACATCACATGCAATCAAATAGTGACATGATATGGCCAAATATCATTTTGCTCCTTTTGATCTTCATCTTCGGGGCTCCATGATCATCATCGTCACCGGCACGACACCATGATCTCCATCATCATGATCTCCATCATCGTGTCTTCATGAAGTTGTCACGCCAACGACTACTTCTACTTCTATGACTAACGCGTTTAGCAATAAAGTAAAGTAGTTTACATGGCGTTCTTTAATGACACGCAGGTCATACAATAAATAAAGACAACTCCTATGGCTCCTGCCGGTTGTCATACTCATCGACATGCAAGTCGTGAATCCTATTACAAGAACATGATCAATCTCATACATCACATATCATTCATCACATTCTTCTTGGCCATATCACATCACATAGCATACCCTGCAAAAACAAGTTAGACGTCCTCTAATTGTTGTTGCATGTTTTACGTGGCTGCTATGGGTTTCTAGCAAGAACGTTTCTTACCTACGCAAGACCACAACGTGATATGCCAATTGCTATTTACCCTTCATAAGGACCCTTTTCATCGAATCCGTTCCGACTAAAGTGGGAGAGACTGGCACCCGCTAGCCACCTTATGCACCAAGTGCATGTCAATCGGTGGAACCTGTCTCACGTAAGAGTACGTGTAAGGTCGGTCCGGACCGCTTCATCCCACAATACCGTCGAA
The DNA here is from genome assembly GCF_002162155.2 of Triticum dicoccoides. Classification (NCBI taxonomy): domain Eukaryota; kingdom Viridiplantae; phylum Streptophyta; class Magnoliopsida; order Poales; family Poaceae; genus Triticum; species Triticum dicoccoides. Next base: position 453,743,631 of record NC_041385.1, read on the forward strand.
ACAAGATTGGACTAGTAACGGTAAGCATATTGAACAACATCAACGCCCACAACTACTTTGTGTTCTACTCGTGCAAAGAATCTACGCAATAGACCTAGCTCATGATGCCACTGTTGGGGAACGTAGCAGAAATTTAAAATTTTCCTACGTGTCACCAAGATCTATCTATGGAGAGACCAGCAACGAGTAGAAAGAGAGTGCATCTACATACCCTTGTAGATCGCTAAGCGGAAGCGTTCAAGTGAACGGGGTTGATGGAGTCGTACTCGTCGTGATTCAAATCACCGATGATCCTAGTGCCGAACGGACGGCACCTCCGCGTTCAACACACGTACAGCCCGGTGACGTCTCCCACGCCTTGATCCAGCAAGGAGAGAGGGAGAGGTTGAGGAAGACTCCATCCAACAGCAGCACAACGGCGTGGTGCTGGTGGAGGAGCGTGGCAATCCAGCAGGGCTTCGCCAAGCACCATGGGAGAGGAGGAGTAGGAAGAGAGGTAGGGCTGTGCCAGAACTTCGTGTATAGCTCCCATGCGCCTCCCCACTATATATAGGGGTGGAGGGGCTGGTTTCTTGCCCTCCAAGTCCATTGGGGCGTTGGCCAAGGTGGGAGGAAAGAAATCTCATTATTTCCTTCCCCACCGATTGTTATCCCCCCTTTTTAGGGATCTTGATCTTATCCCTTCGGGATATGATCTTATTCCTTCTAAGGGGGGATCTTGGTGCGCCTTGACCAGGGGTGTGGGGCCTTGCCCCCACTACCCACGTCCATGTGGGTCCCCCCATGCAGGTGGGCCCCACTCCGGAACCTTCTAGAACCTTCCCGGTACAATACCGAAAAATCCCGAACATTTTCCGGTGGCCAAAATAGGACTTCCCATATATAAATCTTTACCTCCGGACCATTCCGGAACTCCTCGTGACGTCCGGGATCTCATCCGGGATTCCGAACAACATTCAGTAACCACATACAAACTTCCTTTATAACCCTAGCGTCATCGAACCTTAAGTGTGTAGACCCTACGGGTTCGGGAGACATGTAGACATGACCGAGACGTTCTCCGGTCAATAACCAACAGCGGGATCTGGATACCCATGATGGCTCCCACATGTTCCACGATGATCTCATCGGATGAACCACGATGTCAAGGACTTAATCAATCCCGTATTCAATTCCCTTTGTCTATCGGTATGTTACTTGCCCGAGATTCGGTCGTCGGTATCCAATACCTTGTTCAATCTCGTTACCGGCAAGTCACTTTACTCGTTCCGTAACACATCATCCCGTGATCAACTCCTTGGTCACATTGCGCATATGATGATGTCCTACCGAGTGGGCCCAGAGATACCTCTCCGTTTACACGGAGTGACAAATCCCAGTCTCGATCCGCATAAAACAATAGATACTTTCGGAGATACCTGTAGTGCACCTTTATAGTCACCCAGTTACGTTGTGACGTTTGATACACCCAAAGCACTCCTACGGTATCCAGGAGTTACACACTCTCATGGTCGAAGGAAGAGATACTTGACATTGGCAAAGCTCTAGCAAATGAACTACACGATCTTTTGTGCTAGTCTTAGGATTGGGTCTTGTCCATCACATCATTCTCCTAATGATGTGATCCCGTTATCAACGACATCCAATGTCCATAGCCAGGAAACCATGACTATCTGTTGATCACAACGAGCTAGTCAACTAGAGGCTCACTAGGGACATATTGTGGTCTATGTATTCACACGTGTATTACGATTTCCGGATAATACAGTTATAGCAGGAATAAAAGACAATTATCATGAACAAGGAAATATAATAATAATACTTTTATTATTGCCTCTAGGGCATATTTCCAACAGCCACCTCTTCTAATATGATAGTGCACCCGTTAACATGCCCCTTGTACTGGCCCTGCCAAGCAAATGGACAGTTCTTCCACTCCCAATGCATACAATCTATACTGCCAAGCATGCCTGGAAAGCCTCTAGCTGCGTTGGTTGCCAACAATCTCTCTGTATCAGCGGCAGTTGGCTGCCTCAAGTACTCTGGGCCAAACACCTCGATCACAGCCTGGCAAAACTTGTACATTGACATCAGACATGTTGTCTCACTCATACGCACATACTCATCCACCAGATCGCCTGGAATTCCATATGCAAGCATGCAAATGGCCGTGGTGCATTTCTGGTAAGAGGAGAATCCAAGCTTGCCAAGGGCATCCGTCTTGCACTCGAAGTATGGGTCATGTGCAACCACTCCCTCTCGGATACGATTGAACACATGGCTTGCCATACGAAAACAACGACGAAATTTATCCGGTTTGAAGAGCGGGGTGTTGGCAAAGTAATCGGTATAGAGCAGGGTGTGGCCTCTCTCCCTGTTGCGGTTCAGGTTGGGAGCACGGCCAGGGAGTGACCCCATGTACCGAGGAAGCTGCCGTTGAATATGGTCGTGAACGACCAGTGCAGCCACCACAAGATCTTCATCATCCGACGACGAATCGTCCGATGAACAAAGGAAATGATAGAAGAAAAACTCGTCTCCACTGTCCATACCTTTGTTAGCAAAAGGTCGAACACCTTGCGGTCGTGGTGGCGAAGAGGCCGGCATGATCACCTCGATGATCACTGGCCGCTCTGGAGCTCTCGTCGGAATCTGCCTCGGTCGTCGTGGTACGTCGCTGGCACTCGTGTCCCCTCCGCCACCGGCAAGGACGGCGACGGCCAAACCTCCCCCGATAGACGACCAAAACTATGGCGAAAGCGCGGGCGTGGTGGCGGCCATGTCGAGACGTGGTTTGGTATGGACGGCGGGGGGCTGCGCGGTGAGGAGGCGGCCGGAGAATAGCGGCGGCGTCGGCGGCGGGGCGGGGCGAGGAGAGAGGGTGAAGCGTTGGGAGCGGGAGGGACTGCTAGTGTCCCCG
>NC_041385.1:453746720-453749244 GCF_002162155.2 Triticum dicoccoides
GCGGGCCACGGGAGGAGGGGGGGGGGGGACAAGGGCGTGCGTTGCGGCCGTCCGCGCGCGTCTGTTTCACCCCAAACCGAGCGCAAGTTTGGGCCGGGGATGGATCGAAAACGGACGGAATCCGGATAATTGTCTGTTTGAGGCCGTGCGCTGGGCCGCCTCTTTTGTCCATTTTACTTCAAACGGACGGAACCGGACAGAATAGGGTCGCGCGGTGGAGTTGGCCTAAGCTTCTCGTATTGTCTGCACGTCCGATGCTCGTCACCAAGATACCTGCTGGCTTGTCAGTTGTCACCAGTCTGATCAGGACGGTAGTGGTTTTCACTTCGATCCATGTGATTTTGGCTGCAATGAGGAGGGTGCGACCCTGCGAGGCTCATTGACAGGGCTTGGGGGTCTGCATGGCGTAAGACACCGCAAAGCTGGTGCTCTTTTTTTGGTTGCTAATGGGAGGACCGGTTGACGAGTCCCTGTCAACCACCATCAGTGCCCCCACCTGGAGGAATTCCTGTAGGTTCTTCCGTTGCATGATCATTAGATAAGGCGATGTTGATGGAGCAATGAGTCAGCATTATGATCGGCTCTACTTCCGTGGGAAGTGGTGGTAACTGTATCTTTCTTCTTGCTCTCGAGATGGCGTGTGTGTGGAGAGAGTGAGGGAGCGTTCGGAATTACTTGTCTCGAAAATAGATGTATCTAGAACTAAAATACGTCTAGATACATCCATTTACGCGACAAGTAATTCCGAATAAAGGGAGTACCTACTAACCTCTAGTTGGTAGACATTTCAATATGACAATATGTTCGCTCTGCCATGGACGGCTAAGATCTGCTCGTGCGGCCGCGCATGCATGCGTGCTATTTAACGGGCAAATATTTCTGCGCTTTCTAAGCAATGATGGAACCCAGAGGTAAATGCTTGATTAACAATGTTTCATGTTCATCTGGGTCGATTTCCACTTCATCATCGCCAAGGTCGACCGGTACCTTGCCGGCTGGCGTGCCCGCCTCCTCTCCCCGACGGGGCGGCTGGTCCTCATCAACGCCGTGCTGGACGCCATCCCAATCTATGCCATGGGTGCGCTCAAGCTGCCTCCCAAGGTAGTGCGAGCGCTGGACTCCCTCCGTCGCTCATTCCTCTGGAACGCGGCCGAGCGAGCTTCCGGTGCGGAGTGTCTCGTCGCCTGGGAGCTGGTGTGCCGCGGCAAGGAGGAGGGAGGCCTGGGGGTCTGTGACCTCGCCACGCAAAATGACGCCCTTCTTCTGAAGATCCTGCACCGACTCCACTCTACTCCCTTGTCTCGCTGGGCGACCTAGGTCTGGGGTACCTTGGGGAAGCGTCTTCTTCTGGACCCCCGTAGCTCGGGGCTCGCCGGCGAGCACTGGGGCGCGCTTCGAGGGCTTATGCCTGTCTACCGCGCTCTCACCCGCGTCTCGCTGGGAGATGGCAGGATGACGGCCTTCTGGGAGGATCATTGGCTCCCCAGTGGGCCCGTGCGGTGTGCTTTCCCGGCTCTGGCCTCACATGCGACGTGCTCGGAGGTCTCGGTCTGGGTTGTACGCAACCTTGGGCTGGACGCGGTGCTCGTGCCCCGGCTATCCACTGCTGCCGCCCGGCAGGGGCGGAGCTAGGCTAATTCAAGGGTATGCAATGCATACGTGATGATTTTTGCAAAAATATTTCAGTATATAAGCTTCTATATGCATTTATATAGCGGATGGCAGCCTAGTTATACGTACAGGATGGAGAAATGAAGAAGAGAACGATTCGGCGCCGTTTGGGGCTTTATTGGGCTGCTACGTTGCTAGTACAGTGCTACTGGGCCTTGTCTTTCAGGCTTGACGCTGGCTTTTCATCGAAGTCCAGGAACCAGCCCGTCTAGTCAACCTGCGACTGCAATTCCGCGGATTGGACTGCCGCATCGTAAAACTAGGACATCGCGCATTGGCCGCATCTGCCATCGGAAGCAACCGCCGAGTCGTCCACCGTGGATCGCCGCCTGCGGCCTGCCGCCGATCGACTGCCTACACACGTCCTCTGCATTATGCGATCGGCGCATCCGCCATGCCCATCTAGCAGGCAAGTCGTCAACAGCTGCGTGCGGAATTTCACCAATCGTCTCATTGTGATTCGTTATTTTTTTCTAATATTTTCTCCAAATTGTTTAATTGACAATAGATGATTATTTTAATTTTTAATTTTGTTTTGATTAAATTACTGGAGACCAATCATAATATGATTGCTCGGCCAGTTTCTTTTCGCGTAAATTCTTGATGCAAATAAAGAAATATTTCATCATTTCTCGCTCCCAAAAAGGCGATTGTAGAGACATATTATAATTCTCCTTATACTTGAAACATAGCTAAATTATTGGACATATGTGGCTACAAAGAATAATTTACAGTTTCATTATGACCTTTTTTATCTCTTATTATATAGTTGTGTAGAAAAAAAAACTTCGCATACCCATGTTGAAAATCCTGGCTCCGCCACTGCCGCCCGGGAACGCCTCCTCCTGCTCCC
>NC_041385.1:453749550-453750303 GCF_002162155.2 Triticum dicoccoides
GGCTGACCATCGCAGCCTAATCCTCTGATCAGAAAGGCGGGCGGCTGGCGTCGAGCGCAGCCTATGGACTCTTCCGCCTGGGCGGCGAGGTTGTGGGGAACGCCGCCTTTCTCTGGAGATCGTCGGCGCCCTCCAGGGTTCGGTTCTTCGCCTGGCTGCTGACGCTCGGCCGTATCCACACTCGGGACAATCTTCTGAAGAAACACATCGTCGAGCTGCAGGGCGCCGGGTGCCCGGAGTGCGGGGCGAGCCTGGAGACGCCTGATCACTTGATCTTCGGCTGCCCCCTCGCGCGTGCGTTCTGGTGCTCTCTGCGCCTTCCCACTTCAGGGGCCTCTGTGCGTGACCTGCACCTCTTCGACGCCTCCATGGCGGTTGGCGCAGCCTCACCGCATGCGTTTGTGCAGCTATGCTGCTGGCACCTCTGGAAGTGGCGGAACGCGGTTGTGTTCAGGCGGGAAACGCCGTCCCTGACCGCCACTTTGAAAGCCTGCCGCGACGACGCCATCCTCTGGCGCGGGCGATTTCGCTCTGCGGATCGTGAACATGTTGATGCATGGCTGCTGGCCCTGCGTGGGTAGAACAAAAACTGCATGTAACATAGCAGAAGGGGGTTCGCCCCCTGCCTCCTTCTCTGTGCTGCCTCCCCGGCATTTGTACCTTTGTACTGTATGTTGGGTTTGAGAAATATATTCAGGCGGAAGAGTCCATAGGCTGTGCTCGTGCCCCGGCTATCCACTGCTGCCGCCCGGG
>NC_041385.1:453750454-453751156 GCF_002162155.2 Triticum dicoccoides
GGCTGACCATCGCAGCCTAATCCTCTGTGATCAGAAAGGCGGGCGGCTGGCGTCGAGCGCAGCCTATGGACTCTTCCGCCTGGGCGGCGAGGTTGTGGAGAACGCCGCCTTTCTCTGGAGATCGTCGGCGCCCTCCAGGGTTCGGTTCTTCGCCTGGCTGCTGACGCTCGGCCGTATCCACACTCGGGACAATCTTCTGAAGAAACACATCGTCGAGCTGCAGGGCGCCGGGTGCCCGGAGTGCGGGGCGAGCCTGGAGACGCCTGATCACTTGATCTTCGGCTGCCCCCTCGCGCGTGCGTTCTGGTGCTCTCTGCGCCTTCCCACTTCAGGGGCCTCTGTGCGTGACCTGCACCTCTTCGAAGCCTCCATGGCGGTTGGCGCAGCCTCACCGCATGCGTTTGTGCAGCTATGCTGCTGGCACCTCTGGTAGCGGCGGAACGCGGTTGTGTTCAGGCGGGAAACGCCGTCCCTGACCGCCACTTTGAAAGCCTGCCGCGACGACGCCATCCTCTGGCGCGGCCAGTTTCGCTCTGCGGATCGTGGACATGTTGATGCATGGCTGCTGGCCCTGCGTGGGTAGAACAAAAACTGCATGTAACATAGCAGAAGGGGGTTCGCCCCCTGCCTGCTTCTCTGTGCTGCCTCCCCGGCATTTGTACCATTGTACTGTATGTTGGGTTTGAGAAATATATTCAGGTG
>NC_041385.1:453751535-453776487 GCF_002162155.2 Triticum dicoccoides
CTGAAAATTAAAAAAAAAGTCCATCTGGGTCATCCATCATTTGGCTCTACATTGTTATGTTGGCAATCAACGGCGGAGCTTAGTGCATGGCTGGGCCCCCCATTAGCTCATATATTCTACTTAGTCCCCCAGCGAACTTGGTCAAGCTCCGCCACTGTTGGCAATGATGAGGTTTTACTTTTTACGGAGCAGATAAATAAAGCGCAATGACAGCGGGTACACGCAACACGCTTGCACTGACCGGCCGTTTTTATACTACAGCCGAACGCAATCATCTCCCCAAACTTTGGAAAACACGTACGAGCTACTATGCAAGTTTGCAAACTCGTTTAAGAATCTCACATTACCCTGGACTAGTACTCAAGTCTGCTCATGCAAGTGTATGCAGCTATGCAAAGTCCTATGCAACGGTCGAGGAATAATGCACGCAGAGCAGTCGGCCTTTGGCCTCCATGCTAAGCTTTCCGTATTTGATTACGTTTGTTTACGTATATCTTTCTTTTCATGCAGCGAACCAGTGATAAAAGTTGGCCGCAGAGTTCTAACCGAGCATACAGCTCGGAATCCTATGAACTTGCTAGAGCACACACTGACACACAGCTCTAATAAAAGTTGGCCAGTGGAATTGCAACAAAGCAGTCAAGCACTGAAACCAGTGAGACCAGAGACCAAGCCTGCATGGTTCGGTTAAGGGGTAAAAAATGGCTCCTAGTCTTGCAGTGCGGTGCACACAAAGTACGACGGTAAGGTGGTTGCAAAACCTAGTGAGTTAGTAAGACCGTTAGAGTCAAGCGGCGTCGTTGTAGGCAGGCACTGACAGCCTGCTAGCTAGACTGACGGTTGCTGCTGTTTGCTCACCTCACCTACTTAATTCCTTTGTTTGGACGTAAGGGAACCTAGTAGCAGCTAGCAAGTTCGTAGAAATGTAGTTCATTTGAAGCATAATGATGGCTGCGATCTCCACTCCAACCACCGTGATCCATTCACCGATGATCGCCACCGGAGTTGGATCGGTTAAGCTGGGTCCGTCGCGGGAATAAAGTGCTTCCAAAGTCGAAATGTGAAACAGTGAAAGTGACCAAACCAAATCCTGGAACGCAACCATAAAAGTGCCCCTTCCCTTGGAGCATCTCCCGCGGATCAACTTCCCCCCAAAAGTTTCTGGTATAGCGTGAGTTGCCCAAAAAAGTGCTCCAACAACGGACATAAATTTCTGATCGCGAGCTAATAAGCTCCCTCAGAACAGTAAAATAAAATAAAAATCTGATTTTTATGGGGAACAAACATCGACGAATTCTCAACATTTGTGCAAATTTTCATGAAGAAACAACATTCGAGAAAAAAAACATGCTCCAAAAAGTATGTTTTTGAAATGATTTTGGAGCATCAATTATTTTTTCATAGAAGCATTTTGGAGCATCAATTCATGCTCCAAAAGGTGTTGATGGTAATCATCAATGGCGACCGGCCTCCCATCTTGCTAGACGACCTAATAAATGATTTTGACATTATGCACGGCATCCAAATAAGTGATTTGTTTGTCGAAATCTGTACATTACGAAATGATTTTTTTTCATGTTCCGGACAACATTCGACTGTAGTCGTGTATTTGAATTTTCCCGGCATTTGTTCTGCGATGGTGCGCTGCCGAGCTTTGATCTGTGGCACATAGAATGGGGCTCGATACCCTCTGAGCTTGAGTTTTCAACAAAGCATATCTTCCATGCATGCCTCAACGGGCTTGGAACAACAAGTCCATGAATTAGCTTATCAACGACCTAGGAGATGAGCTCTTAAGTATGTTTGTTCCTCCAGACAACAGGGCTTTGATGGTTATGACATGGATGAAGAAGTTGTCCACCATACCGAAGGTGATTGGTGTTGAGATACTGGTGCAGGAATCAGAGTTGTACCATTCGTCGCCACCACGGCTGCAGCGGACCACGTTGGGTATGTACCTGTATCGAGTCTTCGTGCATGTCGAAGAAGTGGTTAATCCATCAACCGAAGTCCTGCCTCTGGTGTTGGGGCCCGTTGACGACGTCTATTATAGGAGTTAACGCCAGACTTTTCTCGTGTTGCTCGGAACGATGGATGGTACATGACCTACTCCATCACGCGGCTGAGGCCATTGCTCTTTGGGAGAAGAGGTCGGGCTGGCTGCCTGGATGTGCTTTGATTTTAGGCAACAACTAAATCTTCTCGGATACTACTTATATCCGAACTACAGGTGTGCGGTTCTGATGTGCCAATACATTTGATTGTGACAAGTTCTATTTTGTACATGATTTTTTTTAAACGGGTGTACGCCAACTTACTGTGCTAGCAGAACTTATTATGTTGTCTGCCTGTTTTTCTTTGCACATCATTCAAGATATTTCTACGTCATCGATGAAGACGATGAACGGTGATATACAAATTTGTTGGTTTTAAAATAGCCCTACCCGTAGCGATCCACTGCTTCCACCCCTATTTTGTGTTGTCCGCGTGACATTTTGTATGCAAGTTCAATGTGCTAGGATGTTGTATATGATTGTGTCAACCATATAAGTTTGTACTAAGCATCAACAATGCATATGGTTGAAAGATGTATGCACGAGCATTGACCGATCGGTTTCTCTTTCTCTCTCTCTCTCATGCTAACAAGTGGGACCCGCTGAATTATTTCTTTCCTCGTGACAACTTCTAATTAGGTTTCACCGGGCCCTACCTTTTTTCTTAAGTTATAATTTGAGCTCAATGGTCGTTGGATGTTGGTTGAGTAGTTATGTAAAGTTGTACTGTACCACACAGACCTTGTTTATTGAATCAACAATGCAACTGGGCTGAAAGACACGTGCGGGCCCAGATTTTGTTTATTCCTAAAATAAACGCAACTCAGCTTATGTTTTTTTTAAGAAAATGTTTGTTCTATTTTTATATAAGAATGCCAAGCCCAAATTAAGTTTTTAATAAAATTCCTAGCTATATATTAATTTTTCATAAGATATGCTCTGTCCATACCAACATTGTTTTTCACCCATCCCAGCAAACGGGTCTATTTATACTAAAAGCAAATGTGTTGTAAATTATCAAAAATAATAAATGGGCTACATATCCGCAATATTATATTTTCACCCAGCCTAGTAAATAGGTGTATTTGAAAAAGTAATCAAATGCGATGTAAATTCTCAGAAATAGTAAACATGCTATTTTTTCACCTAACCTAAGAAATAGATGACTGGAAAACAAAATTAAATGGGCTGTAAAAACTAAATAAATGGGCTGTATGTCCGCCACAGCTTTCAAAGCTAACTTTGTTGTCCCACGAGGACGTAGCCTGCGCGAGGCGTTATCCATTTAGTCAACAAAACGATTCAATGGTAAAAAAATAAAAGTCAACAAACTATTCTGACAATCATAGTCGTTGGATTGACATCCAACGACCATCCCGCTTCTTCAATATCGGATCTTATTGCTCCAGTCGCCAAAACCATCACCGGTGGGAGCGCCTGCTTTACTCCAGTTGTCGGTTGTGCTGCCGCGTAGGCCTCACTGCGCCACCTACTCCCACCGGTGGCCAGGTCATATATGTACTCACCGACACCTTCTGTTATTCTCCGACGATGGCAACCTAACCTCACAGTCCAACCAGTCAGCCCCTCGTACTGCCCTCCGTCCGGGACTCCAGTGCCCCGTCTTCAATGACTCCATGTCGTTCCCATCCTAGGCCTCGCCGTCATCCATCATCTTGGTGCGCTCGATGGTGCATGGCCAACATTGTCAATAACGAGAGCCGTCGGAAGAGGACTGTACATGGAGAGGTTGACAGTTGGGACCCACCAGCTACATCTTCGCACGCAAGGAAGTGACTCATTATTACACGCAGAAAAATGATTCCTCCTCTTGATAGCTGAGACCCACCAACTATATCTTCGTCGCAAGAAGTGCCTCCTTATTCCCCCCATATAGTTGGGACCCACCAGGTCGAAGTGTACGTAGTGTTATCTGTCTGATCGCAAACGTGTGCGTACATACTGGTCGATCGGTCTCTCTGCAATGATGAACCATGCCCGAGTAAGGGGCAACACATGCTGTAGTAGAGCCCCCGACATAGCAGTTCAGGCAGCCTTGTCTAAATCGTGTACACGTACGTACAACCACGCTGCAAAAAATATGGTCACATGCATACATACGAGCGGGGTCTCGAGTGCGTACTCGTGCATACGTACGACCATGGCTCGTGTATATGGAGAGGCAAATGTGGCAGAGGCAACAGACGACATCAATGGTATCATGTTCATCGGTAGCCAACCGACTGAGTCGGAACAGAGAAACAACGTCATCTTCATCGGGAGGCAACCAACTAGGTCAAAATGCGTCATGTTCATCAGGAACCAACCGACTTGGACGGAACAACCGAAATGGGATCCTGTTGATTGACCCTCCACCGGCCGGGGGTCTGGCGTACAACAAAATAGAGAGAACAGACTTATGTTCAACCGTCTATGGTCGAAACGAGGTCCTACTCATTGGGAGGGGTCTAGCGTACTGCAAAATGATAGAAACAGACTTCTCTTCAACCGCCTATGGTCTAAACGGGCCCCTTTTCATTGGGATGGTTCTGGTGTACCACAAAACGGACGAAACAGATTTCTCTTCAATTGCCCACGGTCGAAATGGGGGTCCTGTTCATTAGAAGGGGTGTGGCGTACCGCAAAACGGGACTCCATGCGCTACTGTCCATCCACCATCTACTTCCGACCACACTTCCACATGCTACTGTTCATCCACAACTACCTACGACCTCCATGGGGTCATGTTCATCCACCCCCAACCCGTTGGGATGTGGCGTACCGCGACACGGCCTCCTGGGTGTCATGTTCATCCAACGCCAACCGCTTACATGGTCGGGGTCATATTCATCCAACCCCCATCAGCTGGGGTGGTACGTACGGGCGGGCGGTAGCAATGAGAACTGTTGACCCACAACCAACCAACTGACTATGTCAACTCACCATGTCTTCCACAAGGGCCTCAATCGATGCAAAGTCTCGACTCGTTAATCGTATTGCGTGTGCGACAGCAACGGGCACTGTTCATTGAGAGGCAACCAACCGGCTAGGTCATCAACTCACGTATCGCAAGGGGGTTCGATGCAACGCATCGATCAGTCGGCTTCAGTATAAACAACGAAGAAGGGATCAATCACTTGGATTTAGTTAGCAGCGAAGGGACCAGTCGGGTTCAGTTAGCAGCAAAGGAATGGTTCGGATTCAGTAAGTAGCGAGAAGAGATCACTCATGTTCACTACATAGTGCAAGAAGGGATCGCTCGTGTTCAGTACGCAGTGCAGTCGCTTGTGTTCATTACGTAGTTAGTGCAAGGGATCGATCGATCGCTCGGGTTCAGTAAGCGAATGCCTTGCTCGGGTTCAGTTAGCGAACACGACACACACACACACGCACATATGAGAGAAACACCCAAACCACTGCATCGCTCGGGCCTGACCACCCACCGTATACCGGGAACTCCATGAAAATTTCCTTGCCCTCACTTCTACCACCATTTTTACGTCATGGACGGCCCCAAAAATGTCATGCAGGTACGCCTCTGGTACGCTCAGGACGAAATCCCCATTTTCTGTCATGATTTTTCCATAGAAGTAGGAGTCCACCACAGCCATGATGATATGTCTTTTTGTCAAAATTATCGTCATAGAAGTATCACATCCATGACAGAAAAAGTTTTCATTTGGACCATAATGTCATGGAAGTGTCTTTTTTGTAGTGAAACGAGGACAAGGGATGCAATGGGTGGGTGGGCTAGAGAGAGAAAAAGGAGGAGAGAAAGAGGTGGGATGGGTGGGTTGGTGGGCCAGGCCAGACGAGGAGGAACGCAGAAGGACGTCCGATTTATGCCACGACCCAAATTTGAGACAGAAATGGGTCAAAACAGACACAAAATGGACATGCAGAAGAGGTCTATGTGTTGGGTCGTGGTTTTTGCCCACACGGACCCAAACAAACACATCAAGAGAAATGGGTCTCCTGGTTGGAGTTGCCCTTATGGCATCTCCAACGTGGACCCTCAAATGACTCACAACCGTCCAGACCAAACAGTTCAGACATATTTTGTTATCGAGTACCCCATTGGTCCGCGAGCAGGTCTGGATGTTCATTTTTCCACAAATTAGAGGCGGACCAGTGGCTTTGAGAGCGTCTGGACCACTGCCACGTGCTCATTGGACACCCCGGACCCACACAAAATCCTCTCCACCCAAAAAACTCTATTCGCACGAAGAGGTTGCCGTGCATTCATGCTGGTTAGCACCGCTCCAAAGCCATCGTGTCGACTAGGGAGGGGACGTTGCGGGAGCGGCGCAACACGCGCGGCATGCTGCTTTGTGTTCCTAAGTTTGATGAAGAGCCAGCCTAGGTCCATGATCATTAACTCACCACCATGGAGACTGCCACGCCTTGCTGTTGCTGCCTCGATGGGGAGCCCGCCAAGATCGGTGAGGAGTGGCTGCTTAACGACACCTCTGCCCAGAGCACCACGACGGGGGTGGCATTGGCTGTGATGGTGTAGGATCGAAAGTATGTCTAGAGGGGGGGGGGGTGATTAGACTACTTGACCAAATAAAAGCTTAGCCTTTTCCCAATTTTAATTCTTGGCAGTTTTTAGCAAATTAGCACAAGTCAAGCAATCAACCTACACATGCAATTCTAGAGTATAGGAGCGGAATTTAACACAATTGCATATGAAGGGAAAGGGGAGGAGTTTGAGAAGGCAAACACAATTGACGACATGGAGATTTTTGAGTCGTGGTTCCGATAGGTGGTGCTATCGTACATCCACGTTGATGGAGACTTCAACCCACGAAGGGTAACGGCTGCGCGAGTCCACGGAGGGCTCCACCCACGAAGGGTCCACGAAGAAGCAACCTTGTCTATCCCACCATGGCCATCGCCCAGGAAGGACTTGCCTCACTAGCGGTAGATCTTCATGAAGTAGGCGATCTCCTTGCCCTTACAAACTCCTTGGTTCAACTTCACAATCTTGTCAGAGGCTCCCAAGTAACACCTAGCCAATCTAGGAGACACCACTCTCCAAGAAGTAACAAATGGTGTGTTGATGATGAACTCCTTGCTCTTGTGCTTCAAATGATAGTCTCCCCAACACTCAACTCTCTCTCACAGGATTTGGATTTGGTGGAAATAAGATTTGAGTGGAAAGCAACTTGGGGAAGGCTAGAGATCAAGATTCATATGGTAGGATTGGAATACCTTGACCTCAACACAAGTGTAGGTGGTTCTCTCTCAGAAAATGTAAGTTTGAAGTGTAGGCATATTCTGATGGCTCTCTCCACGAGTGAAGAGGAGGTGGAGGGGTATATATAGCCTCCACACAAAATCTAACCATTACACACAACTTACCAATCTCGGTGGGACTGAATTGTGAAACTCGGTCGGACCAATTCAGCAAATCTAGTGACCGTTAGGATTTTCGGTGGGACCGACATGCAACTCGGTAGGACCGATATGGTTAGGGTTAGGGCATAACGTAATCTCGGTGAGACCTATTACACAAACTCGGTAAGACCGATTTTGGTAATAAGCTAACCAGAGAGTTGGTCAGGCAAACTCGGTGGGACTGATTCGCTCATCTCGGTGAGACCGAAATGTTACGGAAGGGAAACAGAGAGTTTGCATTGCAGTCTCGGTGGGACCGATCGCTCATCTCCGTGGGACCGAAATGTTACAAAGGGAAACAGAGAGATTACAATCCCATCTCGGTGAGATCGAGATCCCTATCGGTGAGACCGATTTGCCTAGGGTTTGTGGCAGTGGCTATGACATCTAAACTCGGTGGCGCCGGATAGAAAGAATCGGTGGGCCCAAGTTTGACTTTTGGTTTAGGTCATATGTGGATGTGAGAAAGTAGTTGAGGGCTTTGGAGCATATCACTAAGCATTTTGAGCAAGAACCTCATTAAGAAACACCTCATCCCTCCTTGATAGTATTGGCTTTTCCTGTAGACTCAATGTGATCTTGGATCACTAAAATAGAAAATGTAGAGTCTTGAGCTTTGAGCTTGAGCCAATCCTTTTGTCCTTAGCATTTTGGGGGGTCCACTTTTCTCATCCATGCCATGCCAATCATTGAGCTTTCCTGAAATATTTATCTCGAAATAGCATTAGCTCAATGAGCTATATGTTGTTAGGAATTACCAAAACCATCTAGGGATAGTTGCACTTTCAGATGGCTGTCCACACGACGCAGGAGGAAGCAGAGCGGCTCCTCCATGAGCGCCAGGCAGCGGCCAGGCAGGGCTATCGCAGCCTTGCGCCATCGGAAGGACTAGTCCGACGATGATGACACATATGGTGACGAGGTGTGACCGGCCAGGGCGGCCACACGTATGAGATCAACGTCTGCTATATGCTAGTGTAGAGTTTTTTAGGTTTTAATTGAGCAGGAGAAATATCGTTTTCTTTTCTGTAAGTTATGTAGAACTTAAGTGAATTCTGGTTTATTTGCATGAATATCGCTTGGTTTGTTTAAATCAGGTTTGAAATGTATGCATAACGTAATCTCGGTGAGACCGATTACACAAACTCGGTAAGACCAATTTTGGTAATAAGTTAACCAGAGAGTTGGTCAGGCAAACTCGGTGGGTCCGATTCGCTCATCTCGGTGGGACCGAAATGTTACGAAAGGGAAACAAAGAGTTTGCATTGCAGTCTCGGTGGGACCGATCGCTCATCTCGGTGGGACCAAAATGTTACGAAGGGAAACAGAGAGATTACAATCCCATCTCGATCAGAACGAGATCCCTATCGGTGAGACCGATATGCCTAGGGTTTGTGACAGTGGCTATGGCATCTGAACTCGGTGGCGCCAGATAGAAAGAATCGGTGGGGCCAAGTTTGACTTTTGGTTTAGGTCATATGTGGATGTGAGAAAGTAGTTGATGGCTTTGGAGCATATCACTAAGCATTTTGAGCAAGAACCTCATTAAGCAACACCTCATCCCTCCTTGATAGTATTGGCTTTTCCTATAGACTCAATGTGATCTTGGATCACTAAAATAGAAAATGTAGAGTCTTGAGCTTTGAGCTTGAGCCAATCCTTTGTCCTTAGCATTTTCAGGGGTCCACTTTTCTCATCCATGCCATGCCAATCATTGAGCTTTCCTGAAATATTTATCTTGAAATAGCATTAGCTCAATGAGCTATATGTTGTTAGGAATTACCCAAACCACCTAGGGATAGTTGCACTTTCAATCTCCCCCTTTTTGGTAATTGATGACAACATATAGATCAAAGCTTCGACAAATGATAATAAGATTGAAAAATGTTGTCGCTTTGAGAAGTATGTGAAAAGCAAGAGCTCCCCCTAAATTTGTGCATAGTTTAAGATTTGCTTTGGACTGCAAATGCACAATGAGTTAGGTTCATGGGTTACTCCTCCATGTCACATACACCTTGGTGGAGCGCTCAAAATGATAATAATTAAATACATGCACTCATCACCAAGCAAAGTGAATGAGATAATATCATCTAATCAAGCAATAATGTAGCATAGTATATGATCAACCACATGATCATCCAAGTATCACACAAAAGCATAGAGTATCTCAAACAAGCAAATAACAAAGTTCAACCACCAAAAACAAGAGAGAACAAAAGCAACACTCTCTCTCGAAGCCTTTGATCTAATACATTTTCTCCCCCTTTGGCAACAAGTTACCAAAAAGTTCATAAAAATGCATAGTGCTAAAACGACTCTCAGGCTTGGTCTTCAGGTGGTGGTGTAGAAATAACTCCAAGGACGAAGGCATCAGTTGAGGTTGATGGAGCTGGTGGAGTGGCTACTGGAGCTGGTGACACTGAAGTTGTTGCTGGTGCAGATGAAGTTGCTCTTGTGTCTGTAACTGGCACTGCAGCAGATCTCTGACCTTTGGGCACTCTAGCAAATGCTTCTATGGTAGACTTGCCCTTCTTCTCCTCCACTTCCTCCTGAAGTTGCTCAATAACTGACTGTATCTCAGTGACCTTCACATCTAAATCATAGAACTTCTGCTCTATGATTCTCTCCAAGCTCTCCTGGTTTTGAGTCAGGGTGGCCAAACCCTTCTCAATCCTTAGAGTGGAGGCAATCAAGTAGCCAAGCTGATCTTGCTTGCTCTTCAGGAAATACTGAGATGCCTCATCAATGGTTGGCATCTTTGCAGCTTTTTCAGTCCTTGCTTTCTCCTTCTTTTCTTGTGCTTGCACAGAGGATGGTTCATTCTCAGCCATCACCACAGTGTTGTCCTCAAAGCCTGGATAGATGGGCTGGTGTTCCTTGTCCAAGAGATATGTGCCAGTGCCCATCTTGGAGTTAATAAGCTCTTGAATCTGTGGGGCATACCCACAACTTCTCTTCTGGTTAGCAGCTGTCCTCTTGATAGTTTTCACAATTAGGCTCATGACTTTGAACTTTTGAGGCACATCAAATATGTGAAGCAAGTTAATTGCATGGCCTCTGATCATCTTGTGATCAGCTGACTTTGGCAATAGAGTATGCCTGTGGATCTAGTTGTTGATTGTTGCCAAACCTAACAAAAGGTAATGTACTGATCCAAACTTGTGTGTCTCAAGTGCAGCATCTGGGATCTCTCTGTACATATGTGCCATGGAGTTGTGATCCTTCTTCTTCTTGGCATAGACATCCAAGTCATCCTCATTCTCCTTAGGAGCATTGATCAATTTTGCCCATTCTTCAACTGTTGATTGGTACCTAGTACCTTCAGACATCCAGACAATCCTTCCATCTGGGTAGAAATGAGTTATGGAGTAGAACTGCATAATAAGCTCATCATTCCACTTTGTGAGCTTCTGCCCAACAAAGTTCTCTACTCCACAAGACTTGAAACTATCATAAACTCCAGGATAGTGCTCTTCATTTTCCCTGATGTACTTCTAGTCCACCCATCTCATATCACAAACTATAGGCTTCTTGTCAAGAAGCACTGTCTCATAGAAGTCCTGCTGTTCCTTTGTATGGAACCTGTAGTCCACAACAGTTCTTCTCCCAACTGCATAGGGATCAGTCAATCTCCACCGTCTGAGTCCTGCATCCTTCCTGAGCTTCATGTCCTCAGCTACTGGATGAGCATCATTGTGATCTGGAATTTTGGGCTTCAACTTCCTCAAGACATGTGACTCATCATCATCTTCTTCTTCTATAGCAGCTTCAGGCACTGGGGCCTTGTTCTTCTCTCCAGCTAGAATACTCCTGGTGTTCCTCTTGGGTGCAACTTTGGGCTTAGGTGCAGATGCCTTGGGAGCTTCTTTGGGCTTTGATGGAGCAACCCCTGATCTTATAGCATCTCCCATAAGCTTTTGAGCTTTAGGTGCTGGTGCAGCAACCTCTTCATCTTCTTCCATCATAGAGGGTTTTCCAACTACTCTGGCCATAGTCTTCTTAGCTCTTTCTTTCCGTTTCTTCTCAGCCACTACTTGCTCTTTGGGTTTAGATCCCAAAGTCTCTTGAGTTGTTCCTCTGACCTTCAACATAGGAGTCCTCTTGGCTGGAACTTTCCTGTTCATTCCAGGCTTAATGGCAGCAGCTGTGTCATATTCCTTCTTCAGCACCTTCCTAGATGTGGCCTCATCCTCATCTGCCACATAGTCCTCATCTTCAGAATCTGAGGTCTTCTTCTTTCTGGCCCTGGTGGCTGCCTTTGGCAAGTTGCTGGGTGTGCTCCTGCTACCCTCATCATAGCTGCTAGAGGGACTAGTGCCCTCACTCATCTGAACTTGCTCCTCAGCTCTGTTCTGACTGTCACTCTGATCTGACATAATGCAAACCCTGACAGTAGACCCTGTGAATAGATATAGATGAGGTAGATGGGATGAGCATCACAAAGTACAGAGGTTTTTGCAAAACAAATGAGTCAAAAACTTAGTTTTAGTTTTCCACAGAAAGCATTTTGGATCTACCGATTTGTGAACTCGGTGATACCGAAGCAGCTTTTGGAACCTAAACTAGTGAACTCGGTAAGACCGAGTCATAGTTCGGTGGCACCGAGACTGCTAGGGTTTCACAAAGTCCCGAACTCGGTCACACCGATTTGCAATTCTCGGTCAGACCGAGAATCACATGTGCAATGGCCTAAGCCAAATCGGTGGAACCGATTTCTACAACTCGGTTGGTCCGAGATGATTTCGGCAGAAACCTAACCCTAAATTTTCAATCCACAACTAATCTACGGAGTGATTTCGCTGGATAGGTGATCTCAGTCGTGGCAAGATACACGACAAAACAATGTGCTAGGAATCAGAGTGAGATTAGCACAAGGATCAACTCCATACCCTAAGTGCGGCGATGGACCTGCTACGGCGGAGACGATCCCCGTTGACGGCGGCGGAGACCAGCGGCGGGAGGCAGCTGGCGACGAGGAGGACGATCCGAAGACCCGGGGAGGCAGAGCAGGCTGAGCGCGGGCGAAGGGGTTCAGAGAAATTTCCAAATTTTGGCCCGCGAATATAAATAGCCTGACCCTGTCGGTGTGACCGAGTGGAACAACTCGGTGGCACCGAGATGCATGACTGCAAGCAGTTACTGCAACTCGGTGTGACCGAAAAGTTCAAATCGGTTGCACCGAGATTGAAAACCTAGATCGACTTAGTGATCTCAGTATGACCGAAATGGATGAATCGGTCAGACCAAAACGCACAAAGAAGTTTTGGAAGTTTAAGTCTATGACGAATCGGGGACTCCGAGTGCTCCTCATACAGAGTGGTTCGAATCTGACTTGATCAAACTTTGTGATATAGCATGAATAGAGTTTGAGATAGGAATAACATAGATAGCTAGAGAGGGTTCTTAGGCATTCTTGTCCATCCACTTGGCAAAAGAAAAGAAGCCAATCAAGCAAAACAACAAGTGGATGTCCTCGAATGAGTAAAATATGCAAACGACATGCTCACCCAAAAGAATGGCAGATAAAATATGTGACAAAGCATGCACAACCAATTCTAGCATCTATCAAGCAATTGGCGATGACTAGGTCATCTATATATGAGTATATTGACTTAGGAGTCAAATGAGAACATTCGATCATAGGTCATACGCATCGTTTAAGCTCAAGTGGGGTTGCCACTTTTACATAATGCATTGTTGTGTTCACACCATTAGAGTTGCTTTAGCTCAATTCTTAGAGTAAAGCTCCCCCTAGATGTGAGATCCCCCTTAAGAGGGATGAACTAACCTTGGGTTTTGTCGATCATGACTTCATGCAGGTGTTGAAGATGTGGATGCTCTATGTTGATGTAGATCATTTGGAGCAATTCTTTGGAGTGAGTTGCACTTTCAATACCTACATGGGTTAGTCCCACAAGAAACAAACAAGGATATCCATAGACATAGAGTGATGCACGCACGAAATGATGTCTATGAAAGCATTGGGTTACCTTGTCCCTTGTCTTACCAACAAGAGGGTTTGTGACTCCATGAACTAGTGCAAGATGCGGAAGTTGATTGCACTTGTTCTTGCCAAAATGATAAGAGTGAAGTATGTTGGCGGAGTCACCCTCAAGAACTCTCTAGTTCTTCTTCTTCGGGATCCACATCATCTTGATGGGAATCCTTGGAGTTGTAGTCGTACTTGATGAAGTAGAACTTGATGTAGTATTGGGAACCCACTTGACCAAGGCCTTAGGAGCTTCTTCAAATGCATCAATCTCCTCTTGAAGCTTGTCCTTGCCTTTCTGCTTGTGGTCTTGTGGTGGAAGATCATCTTGAGCTTGTGTCCCTTTGAAAGAAGTAGGATCATACTTCTCTTGTTGAGGAACAAACTTTGTCTTGGGGTATTGATCTTCTTCGCACTCAACTCCATTGGCATTGAACTTTCGTTCAAAACCAACACCTTGGTTCTTCCGGTGCCTTCCTTGCTTGCGTACAATTTCCTCAAATTGCTTACTTCCGGCAAGGCTCTTGTAAACACCTTTCTCTATAATTCCCTTCAATAAGCTGTTTTCTTGCTCAAGTGTAACTTGGCTAAGAGAATCATTAGTGGAATCAAGAGAACTACTAGAAGCAACAACATTGGATTTAGCATGATGATTGCTGTTACTACTAGAGGATGAATCTTTCTTGTTCTTGTTACTAGACTTGACTTGAGGCATGTAAGTAGATAAGAGTAAACGCTTGGCAATGTAAGAAGAACTTTTCTTGCGAAGATCATCATTGATAGCCTTTAAAAACTCATGTTCTTGCTCAAGGTTGAGCTTTTCAAAACGTAATTTCTCATGAGTCCTTAAAAGTTCTTGATGATCTCCTAAGATAGTTTCATGAGCTAACTTAAGGGTGTTTAGTTCTTTAGTTAGAAGCTCAATCTTCTCCTTATCATTGTCATTCGTTTTATCTTGATTATCATGATTAATTGACGTTTCATCATAGTATTCATCACTAGAGTTGTCAACAAGTAAATCATCATCACCTAGCAAGTCATATTCATCACTATTAAAATCAACATACTCGGGGTGTGATACCTTTGGCCCTTTAGCCATGAAGCATCTTCCAAGTCCTTCATTTGGTGAATCAAATATGTCGTAGGAGTTGGTTGACACAAGTGCTAGACCTGCAACACCTTCATCTTGAGTATGTTCTGAGTCGGAGTGATAGCTTCTCTCGGAGTGATGTTCGGAGTCGGAGCCGGATACCCATTCACCAACATGAGCTTGATGTCTTTGTTTTGTGTAGCTCTTTGATGATTTGTCCTTCCTTTCCGAATCCTTGATTCTCCGGGATGTTCTTCGTTCATAACGATCATCTCTACTCCTTCTCTTAGGTGATGCTTCTCTTCTCTTGTAGGGAGCCGTACACTCATTGGAATAGTGTCCGGGTCTTCCACAATTGTAGCAATTACGCTCTCGACTCGAAGATTTTTTGTCATTGTAGGACCTTGACTTGGAACTTCTTTCCTTGCTCCTACTCTTGTAGAACTTGTTGAAATTCTTCACCATTAGGCTCAATTCTTCATTGAAAGTTTGTTTCTCATTTGATGATGTGGGAGCTTCACATGAGCCTTTGTAAGCACGACTTGACTTGTTGTGGAGCTCTTCCTTATCCTTGAGTGACATCTCATGAGCAACAATTCTTCCAATGACCTCCGTTGGCTTGAGATTCTTGTAATTGGGCATCATTTGGATCAATGTGCACATGGTATCATATTTTCCATCCAAGGATCTTAGGATCTTCTTGATGATGAATCTGTCGGTCATCTCTTCACTTCCTAAGCCGGCAATCTCATTTGTGATGAGAGCAAGCCTAGAGTACATTTTAGCAACGCCTTCACCATCCTTCATCTTGAACTTGTCAAGTTGACTTTGAAGCACATCCAACTTGGATTCCTTGACGGAGTCGGTACCTTCGTGCATGTCAATACAAGTGTCCTAAATTTCCTTTGCATTCTCAAGACGGCTGATTTTGTTGAATTCTTCGGGGCACAATCCGTTGAAGAGGATATCACAAGCTTGAGCGTTGTATTGCAGCATCTTCAACTCTTTCGTGCTAGCTTCACGTTCGGTTCTCTCCCATCAAAGAATTCACCTTGCAAGCCAATACACACAATAGCCCATACGACGGGGTTATGTCCAAGAATATGCATTTTGATATTATGCTTCCAACTAGCAAAATTAGTACCATCAAAGTAAGGACCTCTACGGTGATAGTTTCCCTCGCTAGACGCCATACTCTCCTAGGTTGTGAAACCAATGCTATGACTACCAAAAGCTATGGAAATCAAAGAAAATGGAGACCAAAGCTCTGATGCCACTTGTAGGATCAAAAGTATGTCTAGAGGGGGGTGATTAGACTACTTGACTAAATAAAAGCTTAGCCTTTTCCCAATTTTAATTCTTGGCAGTTTTTAGCAAATTACCACAAGTCAAGCAATCAACCTACACATGAAATTCTAGAGTATAGCAGTGCAATTTAACACAATTGCATATGAAGGTAAAGGGGAGGAGTTTGAGAAGGCAAACACAACTGATGACACAGAGATTTTTGAGCCGTGGTTCCTATAGGTGGTGCTATCGTACATCCACGTTGATGGAGACTTCAACCCACGAAGGGTAACGGCTGTGCGAGTCCACGGAGGGCTCCACCCACGAAGGGTCCACGAAGAAGCAACCTTGTCTATCCCACCATGGCCGTCGCCCACGAAGGACTTGCCTCACTAGGGGTAGATCTTCACGAAGTAGGCTATCTCCTTGCCCGTACAAACTCCTTGGTTCAACTCCACAATCTTGTCAGAGGCTCCCAAGTAACACCTAGCCAATCTAGGAGACACCACTCTCCAAGAAGTAACAAATGGTGTGTTGATGATGAACTCCTTGCTCTTGTGCTTCAAATGATAGTCTCCCCAACACTCAACTCTCTCTCACGGGATTTGGATTTGGTGGAAAGAAGATATGAGTGGAAAGCAACTTGGGGAAGGCTAGAGATCAAGATTCATATGGTAGGATTGGAATATCTTGACCTCAACACAAGTGTAGGTGGTTCTCTCTCAGAAAATGTAAGTTGGAAGTGTAGGCATGTTCTGATGGCTCTCTCCACGAGTGAAGAGGAGGTGGAGGGGTATATATAGCCTCCACACAAAATCTAACCATTACACACAACCTACCAATCTCGGTGGGACCGAATTGTGAAACTCGGTCGAACCGATTCAGCAAATCTAGTGACCGTTAGGATTTTGGTGGGACCGACATGCAACTCGGTAGGACCGATATGGTTAGGGTTAGGGCATAACGTAATCTCGGTGAGACCTATTACACAAACTCGGTAAGACCGATTTTGGTAATAAGCTAACCAGAGAGTTGGTCAGGCAAACTCGGTGGGACTGATTCGCTCATCTCGGTGAGACCGAAATGTTACGGAAGGGAAACAGAGAGTTTGCATTGCAGTCTCGGTGGGACCGATCGCTCATCTCCGTGGGACCGAAATGTTACAAAGGGAAACAGAGAGATTACAATCCCATCTCGGTGAGATCGAGATCCCTATCGGTGAGACCGATTTGCCTAGGGTTTGTGGCAGTGGCTATGACATCTAAACTCGGTGGCGCCGGATAGAAAGAATCGGTGGGCCCAAGTTTGACTTTTGGTTTAGGTCATATGTGGATGTGAGAAAGTAGTTGAGGGCTTTGGAGCATATCACTAAGCATTTTGAGCAAGAACCTCATTAAGAAACACCTCATCCCTCCTTGATAGTATTGGCTTTTCCTGTAGACTCAATGTGATCTTGGATCACTAAAATAGAAAATGTAGAGTCTTGAGCTTTGAGCTTGAGCCAATCCTTTTGTCCTTAGCATTTTGGGGGGTCCACTTTTCTCATCCATGCCATGCCAATCATTGAGCTTTCCTGAAATATTTATCTCGAAATAGCATTAGCTCAATGAGCTATATGTTGTTAGGAATTACCAAAACCATCTAGGGATAGTTGCACTTTCAGATGGCTGTCCACACGACGCAGGAGGAAGCAGAGCGGCTCCTCCATGAGCGCCAGGCAGCGGCCAGGCAGGGCTATCGCAGCCTTGCGCCATCGGAAGGACTAGTCCGACGATGATGACACATATGGTGACGAGGTGTGACCGGCCAGGGCGGCCACACGTATGAGATCAACGTCTGCTATATGCTAGTGTAGAGTTTTTTAGGTTTTAATTGAGCAGGAGAAATATCGTTTTCTTTTCTGTAAGTTATGTAGAACTTAAGTGAATTCTGGTTTATTTGCATGAATATCGCTTGGTTTGTTTAAATCAGGTTTGAAATGTATGCAAAAATGGTTGGATGATCGGCTACCGTATCACTTTTCGTGGGCATGTTCGAATGCCGCGAACAAATAGATTGTCTGTTTTACGAGGCAACGTTGGAGATGTCCTTAGTCCTACTAGTACCTAGCTAGCTACTGTAAATACGTGTATACCACCCTACATGATCTTATATTGCAGCACAGAGGGAGTAGGTGCTATAAATATGGAAAACTCTTGCTTTTGACTGACTGATTTCTCTCACCTGATAAGACCTAGTTCTTTTGCCAGAATCTGAGGATTCTCCCAGAATCCGACTCCTACCCAGCTTCTCCCAGAATATTTGAGCCCCATTTATTTTTACAATCCTATCTAATTAGACCCTAACTAGATAGGATTGTAAAACAAATGGGTCTCAAAGATTCTGGGAGAAGCTGGGTAGGGGTCAGATTCTAGCAAAAGAACTGGGTCTAAGTTGCGTCCAGCGCGTGACGCATGTCCTATCAAGGCCACCAATCGCTCGTCTCTCCCAACCTTATCCCCTCGTGATGCCCATCCAGATTTCTTTCGAGTCTTCGTCTTCCCTCGCCTCTCTCCATCTCACATCTCGATGCTGCCCCGCCCACCATCTTCTCCCTGCCCACCATATTCTCTCATCTCTCGTTGCAAGCGGCTTCCTGTGAACCTCGCGTTGCCTGCTGCCACGTCGACGGCAGAGCTGCATTGCAGCGCTAAGGACGAGGACGTTGCTGTTGTGCTTGCGGCGGAGCTGCATTGTAGTAGGGCGAAGGACGAGGACACTGCTGCCTCACCAGCGGCGAAGCTGCATTGCGGCAGGCGAAGCACGAGGAAGCTGTCGCCACGCCGTCATGAAGCTGCATTGCAGCAGGAGAAATGCTACCACCATGCCGGTGACGGAGCTACGTTGTAGAAGGAGAAGCACGGGGCGCTGCTACCACTCCAACGGTGGAGCTGCGTGTCGGTAGGAGAAGCACGGGGACGCTGCTAACACACCCACTGGTGGTGCTGCAATAGCTATGGAGGACGCTGATGCCATGTCCGACAACGGAGTTGCGCTGTAGCAAGTCGCCAGTTGCTGATGCACTACCACAATCCAGCAGCGAGGCATTAAGTGCGTCTCACCGGAGCTCGTCGCCCTACCCAGCACTCCCCGTGTGCATGGAAGAGGAGAAGAGAGCGTGGGGAACTTTTCTTTTGTGATGAGGGAGCAGGATGAAGCTGCGACAACATTTGCGTGAGAAAGATGTGAGCATAAATCCAATGGATGTGGACCTAGATCGGACGGCTGGTGAGCCAACTATTTTTTTGCATGGTAATACGTGTCTCATTCACATCATAAAGATCAAACTACAAGTCATGTAAAGACTGACATGACAAAACTGAAAAGATAGCATAACATCGTTAAGCTTGACACCAACGTCCGTCGCCTGCCTCCGACACCACCACAACAGCTACCAAAGAAAAGAAAAATGACAGATCACCTCCTCACCCGAGCTTGACGCGGCTCCATCCCCGTGAAATCAGCCGGCTTACGCCTAGCAGTGGCCTATAAATATACGTATATACCACATATATGATTGAGATTGACAAATACAGAAAGACAAGGCTGTCATGTGCCTTGAAATCCATCCATCAATCAAATCAAATAAGAAAAAGGCACGTCATGTGCCTTTGCCTGTAGATTGCTGTCACACCTGTCCATCCCCTGGACCGTGTCACTTGGCATGCCTGGCAAGTGGGCCGTAGCTAGCGTGTGAGTGCGTGGGTTATAAGGACCAGCCTGTTGGTCGAGTGGGTCATGGGTGATGAGACTAACTCTGTATCCTCAACCTTTCCTCTGAAATCCAGACCCCTTTCCCAAGCTCATCCCCTTCCTCACCCGCTCCCCTCTCCCCCACTCTAGATCGCCACCCCTCTCAGATCGAGGGTGTTACATTGGTATTTAGAGCCAAATCAGCCGAAAATTTTCTTCCCCTCGCCGTCGCTGCACCTTCTGAAGCTTGGGGGTGGATCAGTAACATCTACCGCACCGGTGCGAGTCCGCTCGCCGAATCTCGCCCGAAATCCGTCGCGGGGTTCGATCCCCTTCAAGCAAGAGCAACGACGCCCTCGAAGCCCTCCGTCGCGACATGGCAAGTCCTGGAAGCCATGGAGGAAGGGAACGCCACCATCACCAAGATGCTCGACTCCCTCCTCGCCAAGTTCGACGAGCAGGCCGCCCTATGTGACAAGCAGCTCGAGGTGCAACTCTCCTTCAACAACCAGATCTCGCTGGAGCTGCGTGGCCTGGCGCGGCAACTCGATCTGACGAAGGCCGACGTGGATGCGGCCCGCAAGACCGTTGAATGCTCTACGTCACCCTCGGGCTCTGTCACCATGCTGGTTCCGCCACCATCGCCCCCACCATCGCCTCCCCATCACCGCCGATGCCACTGTCTCCGTGCCACCAGCCTCCCCATGTCGAGCCCCACCGCCCTGCCTCTGCTCATTCTCGCTTGGGTGACAATAGGCCACCGCTCATACCGGTTCCCCCTCTCGGTGCTCCAGCGGCAGGAGTCACCGCGCCGCCGCCCAGCCCCAGCTACCAGGACAACTCCTACCACAAACCCCCAAGCAGGATTTCCCTCGCTTCGATGGTTCCGCACCTTACCTGTGGCTTGATCGATGTTTGGCATATTTCAAGCTCTACAAGGTGGGCCAGCAGTTCTGGGTGCCCACCGCGGCTCTGCACATCGAGGGGCAAGCGGCGCACTAGCTACAAGCATTTCGCCAAAGCCAGCGCATCCTGTTGTGGGACATGTTCACCGCTGCGGTGCTTGCGGAGTTTGGAGCAGATGAATTCGAGCTCGTCATGCACCGTCTCCTCGAACTCCATCAGACCGGCAGCGTCGCTGACTACCGCACCATGTTCGACGAACTCATGTATCATCTCCTGGCGCTGGATCTCTCCATCAACAACAAGTTCTTCATCACCCAGTGTCTGTTGGGCCTGAAGGACGAATTGCGCGTCGCGGTTCGCCTACAAGCCCCATCAAGCATCAATCGGGCATCCGTTCTGGCGCGAATTCAGGAGGAAGAGCTAGGCACAACATGCCCGCGCGCGCGGCTGGTTCCTCCAGGACACCCTCCTCCACTGGCGAATGCTGTGCCAACGCGCCAAGGGGCCGCGCCACGCGCGGCCGGGGACGAATTTACTTGGGAGTGCCAACTGCAGGATTACCGACGCGCCAACAACTTATGCTTCAAGTGCGGTGACCGTTACTCCCGTGAGCACCGCTGTGCCCAACTAGTGCAATTGCTCATGATCCATGTCGGTGAGCACGGTGAGGTCCTCTCCGATGACACGATCCATGCGCTCCAGCTCTTGGATGACCCCACTCCAGCGGCTCCGGCACCGGAGTGCTGCATCCTCTCGGCCCAGGTGCTTGATGGCTCCGATTCGCCGAGTACAATTCGCCTGCGCACCCTGGTCGGGAACCAAGTCATGCTGCTCCTCCTCGACTCGGGCAGCACCCATAGCTTCGTCAACAAAAGCTTCGTCGACCGTATCAGTGCTCAAACTCAACCGCTGCCTCCAGTGGAAATTCGGGTAGCCAACGACGACTACCTCACCTGTGATTGCATCATGCCCGACCTGAAGTGGTGGATGCAGAACACCTTCTCGACACCAATGCGCGAGCTCGACATCGGCGCCTACGACGACATTTTGGGCATGGACTGGCTGGCGTAGCACAGCCCCATGACTTGTCACTGGCAGGACAAGTTTGTTTCCTTCCTCCACGATGGCGAACAAGTCATGCTCCGGGGAGTCAAGCCCAAGTCCTCCGACACCCTGAAGCCGGTGGAACCAGCCGAGCTTCCCAAGATGATCGCTGGCAACGAGGTATGGGCCATGGCCATGGTGGACGCGTGCCCGCCTGCACGGGCTAAACGCAAGACGCCCAGCCAAATGCCCCTTGCTGACCTCCTCGACGAGTACGCGGATGTCTTTGCCGCGCCCCACGGCCTGCCAACGCATCACCAGTACGACCACACTGTCACCTTGGTGGAGGGGGTGATACGTCTCCAATTTATCTATAATTTTTGATTGCTCCGTGCTACTTTATCTACTATTTTGGACTATATTGGGCTTTATTTTCCACTTTTATATTATTTTTGGGACTAACCTACTAACCGGAGGCTCAGCCTAGAATTGCTGTTTTTTTGCCTATTTCAGTGTTTCGAAGAAACGGAATATCAAACGGAGTCCAAACAGAATGAAACCTTCGGGAACGTGATTTTCTCACCGAACGTGATCCAGGAGACTTGGACCCTACTCCAAGAAGTAACCGAGGAGGTCACGAGGGTGGGGGGGCGCCCCCCTAGGGCGTGCCCCCTACCTCGTGGGCCCCCTGTTGCTCCACTGACGCACTCCTTCCTCCTATATATACCTACGTACCCCCGACAGATCAAATACGGAGCCAAAAACCTAATTCCACCACCGCAACTTTCTGTATCCACGAGATCCCATCTTGGGGCCTGTTTTGGAGCTCCGCCGGAGGGGCATCTACCATGGAGGGCTTCTACATCAACACCATAGCCTCTCCGATGAAGTGTGAGTAGTTTACTTCAGACCTTCGGGTCCATAGCTAGTAGCTAGATGGCTTCTTCTCTCTTTTTGGATCTTAATACAATGTTCTCCCCCTTTCTTGTAGAGATCTATTCGATGTAATCTTATTTTTGCGGTGTGTTTGTTGAGGCCGATGAATTGTGGGTTTATGATCCAGATTATCTATGAATAATATTTGAATCTTCTCTGAATTTTTTATGTATGATTGAGTTATCTTTGCAAGTCTCTTCGAATTATCCGTTTGGTTTGGCCAACTAGATTGGTAGTTCTTGCAATGGGAGAAGTGTTTAGCTTTGGGTTCAATCTTGCGGTGTCCTTTCCCAGTGACAGCAGGGGCAGCAAGGCACGTATTGTATTGTTGCCATCGAGGATAACAAGATGGTTTTTTATCATATTGCATGAATTTATCCCTCTACATCATGTCATCTTGCTTAAGGCGTTACTCTGTTTTTAACTTAATACTCTAGATGCATGCTGGATAGCCGTCGATGAGTGGAGCAATAGTAGTAGATGCAGAATCGTTTCGATTGCCTATATACATGATCATACCTAGATATACTCATAATTATGCTCAATTCTGTCAATTGCTCAACGGTAATTTGTTCACCCACCGTAGAATACTTATGCTCTTGAGAGAAGCCACTAGTGAAACGTATGGCCCCCGCGTCTATTCTCATCATATCAATCTCTATCACTTTATTATTTGCTTTGTTTTTACTTTGCCTTTTACTTTTCACTTTGCATCTATATATCAAAAATACCAAAAATATTATTTATCATCTCTATCAGATCTCACCCTCGTAAGTGACTGTGAAGGGATTGACAACCCCTAATCGCGTTGGTTGCGAGTAGCTATCGTTTTGTGTAGGTACGAGGGACTTGTGCGTGGTCTCCTACTGGATTGATACCTTGGTTCTCAAAAACTGAGGGAAATACTTACGCTATTTACTGCATCATCCTCTCCTCTTCGGGGAAATCCAACGCAGTGCTCAAGAGGTAGCAAGAAGAATTTCTGGCGCCGTTTCCGGGGTGGCTCACGCAAGCAAGTCAACCATACCAAGTACCCATCACAATCCCTGTCTCTCGCATTAGATTATTTGCCATTTGCCTCTCGTTTTCCTCTCCCCCACTTCACCCTTGCCATTTTATTCGCCCTCTCTTTTTTGTTCACCTTCTTCCCATATGTATCTTTGTTTGTGTTTCCTTGTGCCTTCTATATGCTTGCATCTTTGCTTGCTAAAAATCTATTGATATGGATCCACTTAAAGTGTTCTACTTGGATCATGTTCGATCCTTATGCGCTCGTGCTGAAACCCCAACTAGCCTAGTTGATGGGAAATCTTTAGATGAGCATGCTCATTTTGTGCGTCATCGTTTATCTGAAAAAGGGAGACTCTTACGGTATCATATAAATAGTTTGCTATGCTATGCTTGGAATCTTTGTGAAATGTGTGATTTTACTTGTTGCTCTAAGAACCCTAAAAACACCTTCCCTACCTATGTGAGTTCAATGATAATGAAATCTTATCTTCTTATGCAAAGGGTGTTTATAGTTACTATGATATCGAACAAATTGAAGAATTTGTCGTTTTTAAGGGTGCTCATGAAGTTGCTTCTTTGATTGAAAAGTATGATTTTACTCTCAACAAATCTGAAAATTCTGTCATACTTAAATATTGCAATGAAAACCTTGCTCATAATGTCTATGTCCAAGAATTTATTGAAAGAATGACCGTTGCTTTGGAAGAAAATAATGATATGCATGAATCTATAGATAATGATGATTCCGATGATTTGATTGAAATATCCCTTGATGAAGATGATGCTTGCTATTCTTGTGGCCATGATGCCAATATTTATGAAGATGAATTTGCTATAGTTCCTTATGTTAAACATGAGATCGTTACTATTGCACCCATACTTGGTAGTTCCTTCGATGAAAAGCATGATTGCAATGATTTTACTATAAATTCTCTCGATGTCAATCATGCTAATAATATGCAAAACCCTAAGCTTGGGGATGCTAGTTTTGCTATGTCTACTACTTGTTGCAACGATCATGATTGGGGTGATTCTTCTTTTGATCTTGAAAATTTATTTAAGCCTCGTGATGAATATGAGATTGATAATAGTGTTTGCAATAATATTGAAAGTGGATTTGGAAGAGTGTCAACTCTAGATCCCACATATTTGGAGAATATTCAATCTTATGAAATTTTTGATAAAAGTGGGTTTGGAGAGGTCATGACTTTAGTTAATGTTAATCCCACTATTTCGGAAGAGTGTCAACTTTGCATGCATGTGGATCGTGTTGAGCATATGTTTTGTGATAGCTATATTGTTGAATTTGCTTATTATCCTACATGTAATTATTATGAGAGAGGAAAATGGTTGTAGAAATTTTCATGTTGCTAAATTACCTCTCGTCATGTTGAGATTGCTATCGTCTCTTTCTTCTTCCTTGCATATGCTAGTTTTTGCTTGCCTTGCAAATTTGTTTGATTATAATATGCCTATGCATAGGAAGTATGTTAGACTTAGATG
>NC_041385.1:453780120-453801701 GCF_002162155.2 Triticum dicoccoides
TTTTTATCATATTGCATGAATTTATCCCTCTACATCATGTCATCTTGCTTAAGGCGTTACTCTGTTTTTAACTTAATACTCTAGATGCATGCTGGATAGCGGTCGATGAGTGGAGTAATAGTAGTAGATGCAGAATCGTTTCGATCTACTTGTTTCAGACGTGATGCCTATATACATGATCATACCTAGATATACTCATAATTATGCTCAATTCTGTCAATCGCTCAACAGTAATTTGTTCACCCACCATAGAATACTTATGCTCTTGAGAGAAGCCACTAGTGAAACCTATGGCCCCGGTCTATTCTCATCATATCAATCTCTATCACTTTATTATTTACTTTGTTTTTACTTTGCCTTTTACTTTTCACTTTGCATCTATATATCAAAAATACCAAAAATGTTATTTATCATCTCTAACAGATCTCACCCTCGTAAGTGACCGTGAAGGGATTGACAACCCTTAATCGCGTTGGTTGCGAGTAGCTATCGTTTTGTATAGGTACGAGGGACTTGTGCATGGTCTCCTACTGGATTGATACCTTGGTTCTCAAAAACTGAGGGAAATACTTACGCTACTTTACCGCATCATCCTCTCCTCTTCGGGGAAATCCAATGCAGTGCTCAAGAGGTAGCAGGGGGCAACTCCGACAAATACTCGTCCATACCGCTACTCGCCCTGCAGAAAGACGAGATCGAGCGGCAGGTGCGAGAGATGCTGGACACCGACGTCATCACACACAGTGTGAGCCCCTTTGCGACGCTCGTGCTGCTGGTCAAGAAGAAGGACGACACCTGGCAGTTTTGCATGGACTATCGCAGGCTCAATGACGCAACGATCAAGAACAAGTTTCCCTTGCCGATCGTGGACGAACTGCTCAACGAACTGGCAGGAGCTACAGTCTTTTCCATGCTCGACTTGCGAGCTGTCTATCACCAAATTCGCATGCGGGAAGAAGACGAAGCCAATATGGCATTTAAAACACACCACAACCATTTCCAGTTCAGAGTCATGCCATTCGGGCTCACCAATGCGCCGCCCACTTTCCAGTGCTTGATGAATGCCATCTTCAGTAAGTACATTCGCAAGTTCATCGTCATTTTCCTTGACAATATACTTGTCTTCAGTGAGACCATGGAAGAGCACTTGGAACATGTGCGCATGGTGCTGGATCTGCTCCGCCAACATCAACTCTACATCAAGGCATCCAAGTGCGAGTTTGCCACCAACCACATCGACTACCTCGGCCATGTGATCTCGAGCAGAGGCGTTGCCACCGATGCGGAGAAGACGCAGGCCATGGTGCAGTGGCCTACAACGACATCAGCGACCGAACTTCGCGGCTTCCTCGGCCTCACTGGCTATTACCGCAAGTTCTTGCCGCACTACGGCATCATCGCCAAGCCGATCATCCAACTCCTCACCAAGAAAGGGTTTGAGTGGTCGGAGCATGCTCAGACTGCGTTCGACCTCCTCAAGAAGGCCATGGTCACCACATCGGTGCTCGCGCTCCCCAACTTCGACAAGCCATTCGCCATCGAGACGGACACGTGCGACACGGGCATCGGCACCGTCCTGACGCAAGAGGGACACCCCGTGGCCTACTTCAGCAAGGCACTGGGGGTGCGCAACCATAAGCTCTCCACTTATGAGAAGGAGTTTCTCGCGGTTATGATGGCCGTGGACAAGTGGCGGCAGTACTTGCAGTGCGGGCTGTTCGACATCCTCATAGACCACAAGAGTCTCTGCAACCTGGGCGAGCAGCACCTCGAGACCGACGTCTAGCGCAAGGCCATGTCTAAACTCGCCGGCCTCCAATTCTGCTTCCTGTACAAGCGCGGCCTCAACAATGGAGCAGCAGATACGCTCTCCAGGGTGGGCAAGCTCATGGACGTGGCCGCACTCTCTACCTATCAGCCAGCCTGGCTTCAGGAGGTGGCGAATTTGTACGAGACGGACGTGCATGCCCAGGAGCACCTCCAGCAGCTGGCCCTGTCCAGCCCGGGCGCCGACGGGTATGAGATTCACCGAGGCGCCATCCATCTCCAAGGCCGGCTCTAGATCGGGGCAAACACGACCCTGCGCACCAAGCTGACCGCCGCCCTCCACAATAGCACGGTGGGCGGCCACTCCGGCGTCACGACAACATATCATCGCGTCAAAAAGCACTTCGAGTGGCGTGGCCTGAAGAAGGATGTGGAAGAGTTCGTGCATCAGTGCACCATCTGTCAACAGGCCAAGCACGAGCATACCAAGCCGGCCAGCCTTCTCGCACCTCTGCCCATTCCTTCGGCACCCTGGGAGGATTTGACTATGGATTTCATCGAAGGCTTGCCGGCGTCAGAGGGCTACGACTCCATTATGGTGGTGGTCGACCGCTTCACCAAATTCGTGCACTTCGTGCCGGTTCGCCACCCCTTCACCGCCGGGCATGTCGCCCGCGCGTTCTGGGACAACATTGTGAAGATGCACGAAATTCCTTCGTCCATCGTCTCGGATCACGACAAGGTCTTCACCAGCAATCTTTGGAGGGAGCTGCTCGAGGGCGCGGGCACCAAGCTGCTATACTCAACTGCATACCACCCGCAGACCGATGGCCAGAGCAAGCGCGTGAATCAGTGCATGGAAATGTACCTGCGCTGCGCCGTCCATGACTCCCCCAAGAAATGATGTCGCTGGCTACCGATGGCAGAGTTCTGGTACAACTCCACCTTCCATTCCTCGCTCAACTGCACCCCCTTCAAGGCTCTGTATGGCCAAGAGGCCAACCTGGGCGCCATGGCAACCTGGGAGGAGGCCGCTCCAGCCGGCGACGACCTGGACTGGGCAGCACTCCTTCCAGGTGGGCGAGCAAGTGCTGCTAAAGATGCAGCCGTACGTACATCGCTCTGTGGTGTCGCGCCCGTGCGCCAAGCTCTCGAGCTTGACGCGGCTCCATCCCCGTGAAATCAGCCGGCTTACGCCTAGCAGTGGCCTATAAATATACGTATATACCACATATATGATTGAGATTGACAAATACAGAAAGACAAGGCTGTCATGTGCCTTGAAATCCATCCATCAATCAAATCAAATAAGAAAAAGGCACGTCATGTGCCTTTGCCTGTAGATTGCTGTCACACCTGTCCATCCCCTGGACCGTGTCACTTGGCATGCCTGGCAAGTGGGCCATAGCTAGCGTGTGAGTGCGTGGGTTATAAGGACCAGCCTGTTGGTCGAGTGGGTCATGGGTGATGAGAC
Organism: Triticum dicoccoides; assembly: GCF_002162155.2. Taxonomy (NCBI): domain Eukaryota; kingdom Viridiplantae; phylum Streptophyta; class Magnoliopsida; order Poales; family Poaceae; genus Triticum; species Triticum dicoccoides. Next base: position 453,783,362 of record NC_041385.1, read on the forward strand.
TAACTCTGTATCCTCAACCTTTCCTCTGAAATCCAGACCCCTTTCCCAAGCTCATCCCCTTCCTCACCCGCTCCCCTCTCCCCCACTCTAGATCGCCACCCCTCTCAGATCGAGGGTGTTACATTGGTATTTAGAGCCAAATCAGCCGAAAATTTTCTTCCCCTCGCCGTCGCTGCACCTTCTGAAGCTTGGGGGTGGATCGGTAACATCTACCGCACCGGTGCGAGTCCGCTCGCCGAATCTCGCCCGAAATCCATCGCGGGGTTCGATCCCCTTCAAGCAAGAGCAACGACGCCCTCGAAGCCCTCCGTCGCGACATGGCAAGTCCTGGAAGCCATGGAGGAAGGGAACGCCACCATCACCAAGATGCTCGACTCCCTCCTCGCCAAGTTCGACGAGCAGGCCGCCCTATGTGACAAGCAGCTCGAGGTGCAACTCTCCTTCAACAACCAGATCTCGCTGGAGCTGCGTGGCCTGGCGCGGCAACTCGATCTGACGAAGGCCGACGTGGATGCGGCCCGCAAGACCGTTGAATGCTCTACGTCACCCTCGGGCTCTGTCACCATGCTGGTTCCGCCACCATCGCCCCCACCATCGCCTCCCCATCACCGCCGATGCCACTATCTCCGTGCCACCAGCCTCCCCATGTCGAGCCCCACCGCCCTGCCTCTGCTCATTCTCGCTTGGGTGACAATAGGCCACCGCTCATACCGGTTCCCCCTCTCGGTGCTCCAGCGGCAGGAGTCACCGCGCCGCCACCCAGCCCCAGCTACCAGGACAACTCCTACCACAAACCCCCAAGCAGGATTTCCCTCGCTTCGATGGTTCCGCACCTTACCTGTGGCTTGATCGATGTTTGGCATATTTCAAGCTCTACAAGGTGGGCCAGCAGTTCTGGGTGCCCACCGCGGCTCTGCACATCGAGGGGCAAGCGGCGCACTAGCTACAAGCATTTCGCCAAAGCCACCGCATCCTGTTGTGGGACATGTTCACCGCTGCGGTGCTTGCGGAGTTTGGAGCAGATGAATTCGAGCTCGTCATGCACCATCTCCTCGAACTCCATCAGACCGGCAGCGTCACTGACTACCGCACCATGTTCGACGAACTCATGTATCATCTCCTGGCGCTGGATCTCTCCATCAACAACAAGTTCTTCATCACCCAGTGTCTGTTGGGCCTGAAGGACGAATTGCGCGTCGCGGTTCGCCTACAAGCCCCATCAAGCATCAATCGGGCATCCGTTCTGGCGCGAATTCAGGAGGAAGAGCTAGGCACAACATGCCCGCGCGCGCGGCTGGTTCCTCCAGGACGCCCTCCTCCACTGGCGAATGCTGTGCCAACGCGCCAAGGGGCCGCGCCACGCGCGGCCAGGGACGAATTTACTTGGGAGTGCCAACTGCAGGATTACCGACGCGCCAACAACTTATGCTTCAAGTGCGGTGACCGTTACTCCCGTGAGCACCGCTGTGCCCAACTAGTGCAATTGCTCATGATCCATGTCGGTGAGCACGGTGAGGTCCTCTCCGATGACACGATCCATGCGCTCCAGCTCTTGGATGACCCCACTCCAGCGGCTCCGGCACCGGAGTGCTGCATCCTCTCGGCCCAGGTGCTTGATGGCTCCGATTCGCCGAGTACAATTCACCTGCGCACCCTGGTCGGGAACCAAGTCATGCTGCTCCTCCTCGACTCGGGCAGCACCCATAGCTTCGTCAACAAAAGCTTCGTCGACCGTATCAGTGCTCAAACTCAACCGCTGCCTCCAGTGGAAATTCGGGTAGCCAACGACGACTACCTCACCTGTGATTGCATCATGCCCGACCTGAAGTGGTGGATGCAGAACACCTTCTCGACACCAATGCGCGAGCTCGACATCGGCGCCTACGACGACATTTTGGGCATGGACTGGCTGGCGTAGCACAGCCCCATGACTTGTCACTGGCAGGACAAGTTTGTTTCCTTCCTCCACGATGGCGAACAAGTCATGCTCCGGGGAGTCAAGCCCAAGTCCTCCGACACCCTGAAGCCGGTGGAACCAGCCGAGCTTCCCAAGATGATCGCTGGCAACGAGGTATGGGCCATGGCCATGGTGGACGCGTGCCCGCCTGCACGGGCTAAACGCAAGACGCCCAGCCAAATGCCCCTTGCTGACCTCCTCGACGAGTACGCGGATGTCTTTGCCGCGCCCCACGGCCTGCCAACGCATCACCAGTACGACCACACTGTCACCTTGGTGGAGGGGGTGATACGTCTCCAATTTATCTATAATTTTTGATTGCTCCGTGCTACTTTATCTACTGTTTTGGACTATATTGGGCTTTATTTTCCACTTTTATATTATTTTTGGGACTAACCTACTAACCGGAGGCTCAGCCTAGAATTGCTGTTTTTTTGCCTATTTCAGTGTTTCGAAGAAACGGAATATCAAACGGAGTCCAAACGGAATGAAACCTTCGGGAACGTGATTTTCTCACCGAACGTGATCCAGGAGACTTGGACCCTACTCCAAGAAGTAACCGAGGAGGTCACGAGGGTGGGGGGGGGCGCCCCCCTAGGGCGTGCCCCCTACCTCGTGGGCCCCCTGTTGCTCCACTGACGCACTCCTTCCTCCTATATATACCTACGTACCCCCGACAGATCAAATACGGAGCCAAAAACCTAATTCCACCACCGCAACTTTCTGTATCCACGAGATCCCATCTTGGGGCCTGTTTTGGAGCTCCGCCGGAGGGGCATCTACCACGGAGGGCTTCTACATCAACACCATAGCCTCTCCGATGAAGTGTGAGTAGTTTACTTCAGACCTTCGGGTCCATAGCTAGTAGCTAGATGGCTTCTTCTCTCTTTTTGGATCTCAATACAATGTTCTCCCCCTTTCTTGTAGAGATCTATTCGATGTAATCTTATTTTTGCGGTGTGTTTGTTGAGGCCGATGAATTATGGGTTTATGATCCAGATTATCTATGAATAATATTTGAATCTTCTCTGAATTTTTTATGTATGATTGAGTTATCTTTGCAAGTCTCTTCGAATTATCCGTTTGGTTTGGCCAACTAGATTGGTAGTTCTTGCAATGGGAGAAGTGTTTAGCTTTGGGTTCAATCTTGCGGTGTCCTTTCCCAGTGACAGCAGGGGCAGCAAGGCACGTATTGTATTGTTGCCATCGAGGATAACAAGATGGTTTTTTTATCATATTGCATGAATTTATCCCTCTACATCATGTCATCTTGCTTAAGGCGTTACTCTGTTTTTAACTTAATACTCTAGATGCATGCTGGATAGCCGTCGATGAGTGGAGCAATAGTAGTAGATGCAGAATCGTTTCGATTGCCTATATACATGATCATACCTAGATATACTCATAATTATGCTCAATTCTGTCAATTGCTCAACGGTAATTTGTTCACCCACCGTAGAATACTTATGCTCTTGAGAGAAGCCACTAGTGAAACGTATGGCCCCCGCGTCTATTCTCATCATATCAATCTCTATCACTTTATTATTTGCTTTGTTTTTACTTTGCCTTTTACTTTTCACTTTGCATCTATATATCAAAAATACCAAAAATATTATTTATCATCTCTATCAGATCTCACCCTCGTAAGTGACTGTGAAGGGATTGACAACCCCTAATCGCGTTGGTTGCGAGTAGCTATCGTTTTGTGTAGGTACGAGGGACTTGTGCGTGGTCTCCTACTGGATTGATACCTTGGTTCTCAAAAACTGAGGGAAATACTTACGCTATTTACTACATCATCCTCTCCTCTTCGGGGAAATCCAACGCAGTGCTCAAGAGGTAGCAAGAAGAATTTCTGGCGCCGTTGCCGGGGTGGCTCGCGCAAGCAAGTCAACCATACCAAGTACCCATCACAATCCCTGTCTCTCGCATTAGATTATTTGCCATTTGCCTCTCGTTTTCCTCTCCCCCACTTCACCCTTGCCGTTTTATTCGCCCTCTCTTTTTTGTTCACCTTCTTCCCATATGTATCTTTGTTTGTGTTTCCTTGTGCCTTCTATATGCTTGCATCTTTGCTTGCTAAAAATCTATTGATATGGATCCACTTAAAGTGTTCTACTTGGATCATGTTCGATCCTTATGCGCTCGTGCTGAAACCCCAACTAGCCTAGTTGATGGGAAATCTTTAGATGAGCATGCTCATTTTGTGCGTCATCGTTTATCTGAAAAAGGGAGACTCTTACGGTATCATATAAATAGTTTGCTATGCTATGCTTGGAATCTTTGTGAAATGTATGATTTTACTTGTTGCTCTAAGAACCCTAAAAACACCTTCCCTACCTATGTGAGTTCAATGATAATGAAATCTTATCTTCTTATGCAAAGGGTGTTTATAGTTACTATGATATCGAACAAATTGAAGAATTTGTCGTTTTTAAGGGTGCTCATGAAGTTGCTTCTTTGATTGAAAAGTATGATTTTACTCTCAACAAATCTGAAAATTCTGTCATACTTAAATATTGCAATGAAAACCTTGCTCATAATGTCTATGTCCAAGAATTTATTGAAAGAATGACCGTTGCTTTGGAAGAAAATAATGATATGCATGAATCTATAGATAATGATGATTCCGATGATTTGATTGAAATATCCCTTGATGAAGATGATGCTTGCTATTCTTGTGGCCATGATGCCAATATTTATGAAGATGAATTTGCTATAGTTCCTTATGTTAAACATGAGATCGTTACTATTGCACCCATACTTGGTAGTTCCTTCGATGAAAAGCATGATTGCAATGATTTTACTATAAATTCTCTCGATGTCAATCATGCTAATAATATGCAAAACCCTAAGCTTGGGGATGCTAGTTTTGCTATGTCTACTACTTGTTGCAACGATCATGATTGGGGTGATTCTTCTTTTGATCTTGAAAATTTATTTAAGCCTCGTGATGAATATGAGATTGATAATAGTGTTTGCAATAATATTGAAAGTGGATTTGGAAGAGTGTCAACTCTAGATCCCACATATTTGGAGAATATTCAATCTTATGAAATTTTTGATAAAAGTGGGTTTGGAGAGGTCATGACTTTAGTTAATGTTAATCCCACTATTTCGGAAGAGTGTCAACTTTGCATGCATGTGGATCGTGTTGAGCATATGTTTTGTGATAGCTATATTGTTGAATTTGCTTATTATCCTACATGTAATTATTATGAGAGAGGAAAATGGTTGTAGAAATTTTCATGTTGCTAAATTACCTCTCGTCATGTTGAGATTGCTATCGTCTCTTTCTTCTTCCTTGCATATGCTAGTTTTTGCTTGCCTTGCAAATTTGTTTGATTATAATATGCCTATGCATAGGAAGTATGTTAGACTTAGATGCGTTTTTCATGTGTTTCATGATGCTCTCTTTGTGCTTCAATTCTTGTCTTTCATGTGAGCATCATTAAAATTATCAATGCCTAGCTAGGGGCGTTAAACGATAGCGCTTGTTGGGAGGCAACCCAATTTTATTTTATTTTATTGTTTTTTGTTTTTGCTTCTGTTTAGGAATACATAATCCATCTAGACCCTGTATGGATGTGGTTTTATGTTTTAATTAGTGTTTGTGCCAAGTAGAACCTATAGGATAATCTACGATGATAGTTGATTTGATTCTGCTGAAAAACAGAAACTTTGCACGCACGAATATAATTTTGTTAAATCACAGGAACGTGCTTTTGCGTTGATTCTTTTTGATGCTGTTCAATAGACAAATTTTCCAGGACTTCCTATTTTGGTTGAATTTTTAGAGTTCCAGAAGTTTGCGTTAGTCACAGATTGCTACAGACTGTTCTGTTTTTGATAGATTCTGTTTTGCGTGTGTTGTTTGCTTATTTTGATGAATCTATGGCTAGTAAAATAGTTTATAATCCATAGATAAGTTGGAATACAGTAGGTTTAACACCAATATAAATAAAGAATGAGTTCATTACAGTATCTTGAAATAGTCTTTTGTTTTCTTTCACTAACGGAGCTCACGAGATTTGTATTGAGTTTTGTGTTGTGAAGTTTTCAAGTTTTGGGTGAATTCTTTTGATGGATTATGGAACAAGGAGTGGCAAGAGCCTAAGCTTGGGGATGCCCATGGCACCCCCAAGATAATCCAAGGACACCAAAAAGTCAAAGCTTGGGGATGCCCCGGAAGGCATCCCTTCTTTCTTCTACTTCCATCGGTAATTTACTTGGAGCTATATTTTTATTCACCACATGTTATGTGTTTTGCTTGGAGTGTCTTGTATCATTTGCGTCTTTGCTTGTTAGTTTACCACAATCATCCTTGCTGTAAACACCTTTTGAGATAGCCATACATGAATTGGAATTTGCTAGAATACTCTATGTGCTTCACTTATATCTTTTGAACTTCATAGTTTTGCTCATAGTGCTTCACTTATATCTTTTGAGCGTGATAATTTTTGCTCTAATACTTCACTTAGATCTTTTAGAGCACGGTGGTGGATTCGTTTTAAAGAAACTATTGATCTCTCATGCTTCACTTAGATTATTTTGAGAGTCGTTATTAGCATGGTAATTTGCTTAATGATAATATGGTTGGTATTCAAGATATGTGAAACTTTCTTTTGAGTGCGTTGAATACTAAGATAAGTTTGATGCTTGATAATTGTTTTGAGATATGGATGTGATAATATCAAAGTCGTTCTAGTTGAGTAATTTTGAATTTGAGAAAATGCTTGTGTTGAAGTTTGCAAGTCCCATAGCATGCACGTATGGTTAAAGTTGTGTAACAAATTTGAAATATGAAGTGTACCTGGCTTGTGCATCCTTATGAGTGGCGGTCGGGGATGAGCGATGGTCTTTTCCTACCAATCTATCCCCCTAGGAACATGCGCGTAGTACTTGATTTTTGATGACTTCTAAATTTTTGCAATAAGTATATGAGTTCTTTTGACTAATGTTGAGTCCATGGATTATACGCACTCTCACCTTTCCGCCTTTGCTAGCCTCTTCGGTACCGTGCATTGCCCTTTCTCACCTTGAGAGTTGGTGCAAACTTCGCCTGTGCATCCAAACCCCGTGATATGATACGCTCTATCACACATAAACCTCCTTATATCTTCCTCAAAACAGCCACCATACCTACCTATTATGGCATTTCCATAGCCATTCTGAGATATATTGCCATGCAACTTTCCACCGTTCCGTTCATCATCATCATGACATACATTACTTTTGTCATATTGCCATTGCATGATCATGTAGTTGACATCGTATTTGTGGCAAAGCCACCATGCATTATTTTTCATACATGTCACTCTTGATTCATTGCACCATCCCGGTACACCGCCGGAGGCATTCATATAGAGTCATATCTTGTTCTAAAGTTTCGAGTTGTAATCCTTATGTTGTAATCAATAGAAGTGTGATGATCATCATTATTAAAGCATTGCCCAAAAAAAGAAAGGCCAAAAAAAAGAGAGCCCCCCCCCCCCCAAAAAAAAGAAAATAAAAGGGCAATGCTACTATCTCTTTTTCCACACTTGTGCTTCAAAGTAGCACCTCGTTCTTCACGTGGTGAGTCTCATATATTGTGTTTCAAAGTAGCACCTTGTTCTTCATGTAGTGAGTCTCATAAGTCTTTTTATACTAGTGGAAAATTTTCATTATAGAACTTGACTTGTATATTCCTACAATGGGTTCCTCAAATGCCCTAGGTCTTCATGAGCAAGCGAGTTGGATGCACACCCACTAGTTTTCTTTTGTTGAGCATTCATAGCTCTAGTGCATCCGTTTCATGGCAATCCCTAATCCTCATGTTGACATCAATTGATGGGCATCTCCATAGCCCATTGATTATCCTCGTCAATGTGAAATTTTCTCCTTTTTTGTCTTCTCCACACAATCCCCATCATCATATTCTATTCCACCCATAGTGCTATATCCATGACTCATGCTCATGTATTGCGTGAAGGTTGAAAAAGTTTGATATTATTTAAGTATGAAACAATTGCTTGGCTTGTCATCGGGGGTATAGAAGTTGGGAACATCTTTGTGTGACAAAAATGAAGCATAGCCTAACTATATGATTTTGTAGGGATGAACTTTCTTTTGCCATGCTATTTTGAGAAGACATGATTGCTTTGATTAGTATGCTTGAAGTATTATTATTCTTTATGTCAATATGAACTTTTGTCTTGAATCTTTCAGATCTGAATATTCATGTCATAATTAAGAAGATTTACATTGAAATTATGCCAAAGTATCACTCCGCATCAAAAATTCTTTTTTATCATTTACCTACTCGAGGACGAGCAGGAATTAAGCTTGGGGATGCTTGACGTCTCCAACGTATCTATAATTTTTGATTGCTCCATGCTAATTTATCTACTATTTTGGACTATATTGGGCTTTATTTTCCACTTTTATATTATTTTTGGGACTAACCTATTAACCGGAGGCCCAGTCCAGAATTGCTGTTTTTTGCCTATTTCAGTGTTTCGAAGAAATGGAATATCAAACGGAGTCCAAACAGAATGAAACCTTCGGGAACGTGATTTTCTCACCGAACGTGATCCAGGAGACTTGGACCCTACTCCAAGAAGTAACCGAGGAGGTCACGAGGGTGGGGGGCGCCCCCCTAGGGCGCGCCCCCTACCTCGTGGGCCCCTTGTTGCTCCACCGACGTACTCCTTCCTCCTATATATACCTACGTACCCCCGACAGATCAAATACGGAGCCAAAAACCTAATTCCACCGCCGCAACTTTCTGTATCCACGAGATCCCATCTTGGGGCCTGTTCCGGAGCTCCGCCGGAGGGGGCATCTACCATGGAGGGCTTCTACATCAACACCATAGCCTCTCCGATGAAATGTGAGTAGTTTACTTCAGACCTTCGGGTCCATAGCTAGTAGCTAGATGGCTTCTTCTCTCTTTTTGGATCTCAATACAATGTTCTCCCCCTCTCTTGTGGATATCTATTCGATGTAATCTTCTTTTTGCGGTGTGTGTGTTGAGACCGATGAATTGTGGGTTTATGATCCAGATTATCTATGAATAATATTTGAATCTTCTCTGAATTCTTTTATGTATGATTAAGTTATCTTTGCAAGTCTCTTCGAATTATCCGTTTGGTTTGGCCAACTAGATTGGTAGTTCTTGCAATGGGAGAAGTGTTTAGCTTTGGGTTCAATCTTGCGGTGTCCTTTCCCAGTGACAGCAGGGGCAGCAAGGCACGTATTGTATTGTTGCCATCGAGGATAACAAGATGGGTTTTTTATCATATTGCATGAATTTATCCCTCTACATCATGTCATCTTGCTTAAGGCGTTACTCTGTTTTTAACTTAATACTCTAGATGCATGCTGGATAGCGGTCGATGAGTGGAGTAATAGTAGTAGATGCAGAATCGTTTCGATCTACTTGTTTCAGACGTGATGCCTATATACATGATCATACCTAGATATACTCATAATTATGCTCAATTCTGTCAATCGCTCAACAGTAATTTGTTCACCCACCATAGAATACTTATGCTCTTGAGAGAAGCCACTAGTGAAACCTATGGCCCCGGTCTATTCTCATCATATCAATCTCTATCACTTTATTATTTACTTTGTTTTTACTTTGCCTTTTACTTTTCACTTTGCATCTATATATCAAAAATACCAAAAATGTTATTTATCATCTCTAACAGATCTCACCCTCGTAAGTGACCGTGAAGGGATTGACAACCCCTAATCGCGTTGGTTGCGAGTAGCTATCGTTTTGTATAGGTACGAGGGACTTGTGCATGGTCTCCTACTGGATTGATACCTTGGTTCTCAAAAACTGAGGGAAATACTTACGCTACTTTACCGCATCATCCTCTCCTCTTCGGGGAAATCCAATGCAGTGCTCAAGAGGTAGCAGGGGGCAACTCCGACAAATACTCGTCCATACCGCTACTCGCCCTGCAGAAAGACGAGATCGAGCGGCAGGTGCGAGAGATGCTGGACACCGACGTCATCACACACAGTGTGAGCCCCTTTGCGACGCTCGTGCTGCTGGTCAAGAAGAAGGACGACACCTGGCAGTTTTGCATGGACTATCGCAGGCTCAATGACGCAACGATCAAGAACAAGTTTCCCTTGCCGATCGTGGACGAACTGCTCAACGAACTGGCAGGAGCTACAGTCTTTTCCATGCTCGACTTGCGAGCTGTCTATCACCAAATTCGCATGTGGGAAGAAGACGAAGCCAATATGGCATTTAAAACACACCGCAACCATTTCCAGTTCAGAGTCATGCCATTCGGGCTCACCAATGCGCCGCCCACGTTCCAGTGCTTGATGAATGCCATCTTCAGTAAGTACATTCGCAAGTTCGTCGTCATTTTCCTTGACAATATACTTGTCTTCAGTGAGACCATGGAAGAGCACTTGGAACATGTGCGCATGGTGCTGGATCTGCTCCGCCAACATCAACTCTACATCAAGGCATCCAAGTGCGAGTTTGCCACCAACCACATCGACTACCTCGGCCATGTGATCTCGAGCAGAGGCTTTGCCACCGATGCGAAGAAGACGCAGGCCATGGTGCAGTGGCCTACAACGACATCAGCGACCGAACTTCGCGGCTTCCTCGGCCTCACTGGCTATTACCGCAAGTTCGTGCCGCACTACGGCATCATCGCCAAGCCGCTCATCCAACTCCTCACCAAGAAAGGGTTTGAGTGGTCGGAGCATGCTCAGACTGCGTTCGACCTCCTCAAGAAGGCCATGGTCACCACATCGGTGCTCGCGCTCCCCAACTTCGACAAGCCATTCGCCATCGAGACGGACACGTGCGACACGGGCATCGGCACCGTCCTGACGCAAGAGGGACACCCCGTGGCCTACTTCAGCAAGGCACTGGGGGTGCGCAACCATAAGCTCTCCACTTATGAGAAGGAGTTTCTCGCGGTTATGATGGCCGTGGACAAGTGGCGGCAGTACTTGCAGTGCGGGCTGTTCGACATCCTCATAGACCACAAGAGTCTCTGCAACCTGGGCGAGCAGCACCTCGAGACCGACGTCTAGCGCAAGGCCATGTCTAAACTCGCCGGCCTCCAATTCTGCTTCCTGTACAAGCGCGGCCTCAACAATGGAGCAGCAGATACGCTCTCCAGGGTGGGCAAGCTCATGGACGTGGCCGCACTCTCTACCTATCAGCCAGCCTGGCTTCAGGAGGTGGCGAATTTGTACGAGACGGACGTGCATGCCCAGGAGCACCTCCAGCAGCTGGCCCTGTCCAGCCCGGGCGCCGACGGGTATGATCTTCACCGAGGCGCCATCCATCGCCAAGGCCGGCTCTAGATCGGGGCAAACACGACCCTGCGCACCAAGCTGACCGCCGCCCTCCACAATAGCACGGTGGGCGGCCACTCCGGCGTCACGACAACATATCATCGCGTCAAAAAGCACTTCGAGTGGCGTGGCCTGAAGAAGGATGTGGAAGAGTTCGTGCATCAGTGCACCATCTGTCAACAGGCCAAGCACGAGCATACCAAGCCGGCCAGCCTTCTCGCACCTCTGCCCATTCCTTCGGCACCCTGGGAGGATTTGACTATGGATTTCATCGAAGGCTTGCCGGCGTCAGAGGGCTACGACTCCATTATGGTGGTGGTCGACCGCTTCACCAAATTCGTGCACTTCGTGCCGGTTCGCCACCCCTTCACCGCCGGGCATGTCGCCCGCGCGTTCTGGGACAACATTGTGAAGATGCATGAAATTCCTTCGTCCATCGTCTCGGATCACGACAAGGTCTTCACCAGCAATCTTTGGAGGGAGCTGCTCGAGGGCGCGGGCACCAAGCTGCTATACTCAACTGCATACCACCCGCAGACCGATGGCCAGAGCAAGCGCGTGAATCAGTGCATGGAAATGTACCTGCGCTGCGCCGTCCACGACTCCCCCAAGAAATGATGTCGCTGGCTACCGATGGCAGAGTTCTGGTACAACTCCACCTTCCATTCCTCGCTCAACTGCACCCCCTTCAAGGCTCTGTATGGCCAAGAGGCCAACCTGGGCGCCATGGCAACCTGGGAGGAGGCCGCTCCAGCCGGCGACGACCTGGACTGGGCAGCGCTCCTTCCAGGTGGGCGAGCAAGTGCTGCTGAAGATGCAGCCGTACGTACATCGCTCTGTGGTGTCGCGCCCGTGCGCCAAGCTCCCGTTCAAGTTCTTCGGGCCTTACACTGTGCTAGAGAAGATCGGACCCCTCGCGTACAGGCTGGATCGATTGTTAAGATAATCACGATTAAGTAACCCAGTCCAATGTTGAAAAAAAGTAACCCAATCCAGTACAGACTTGTAGCCTGAACCGAGTCGGTCGGGTATATAGGCAGAATAGCTACTGTATAAGTATATATACCTACGTGGCTCCCTGTAATAACTCAAATCAAAACACACTCGTGTGCTCGAGTTGTCGTTGCACACCTGGTTGCGAAGCTATAAGGCTATGTGCGTAGGTGTGTCTCCAGCTACGTATAGTCTGCTGAAGGCCGTAAAGTAGTCAACCGGATCGTGAGCTGCGTCTCATCGGAAAGTAGACGACAAGCAGTTGACACATGTGCCGACATCGATCATCGTACAAGCCAGTTGCTCTTAATGATCGTCGAAAAGTACTTCCGCGAGGCGCATCCTGAAATCAAGCTTGCGCCAATGCGTTTACTTGGGTGTATCCCGACCGGACCAACAACACCCGCATCCTCTCGACACTCGGTCCGCCGCGCAAGTGGAGGTGGCGCTCTCGTGGCTAGAAGCGGGACGAATCGACGATTCCGGCGCCTGCGACTGCTGCCGGCTGCCGGCGGTGACAACCGGATCAGCGCCTCCCGACGATCTGCTCCTCCTCGTCCTGCGTCGCGCCGACTCCCGCAGAGTAAATTGCATAAAACCACCACTTTGAGGGCTAGGTTTGCGAAAAACACTAGGATATAGAATCGTTGCACAAAGCACCACGTCTAGCGTAATTGTTTTGCAAAAACCACTGATCGGCGGATCGGGCCGTGTTAAGTGATTTTATGACATGTTGGGCCCGTTTTTCGCCTACGTGGCACTCCAGACCGTCCCGACAGCCGGCAGACGGTGTTAGACGGTGCCGTTAGGGCTCGTCTTTAGTCATCCACTCCCGCATCCGTCTCTTTCCCCCCATTCTTCTTCCCCCTCCTCCTCGCTCCCGCCGCTGTCGCCCTCCCCCATTCTTCTCCCCCTCTCCCTCGCCCCCTTGGTCCTGCCGCCCCTCACACTATAGAGATGTGTAGTCCGGCAAAAGGTGGAGATGCTGGTGGCGGCGCTCCTCCTGACATCACCGCACGCATCATACATAGTGGAGGAGGACCCGCAGTGGATCCAGGCAAGCTTTATGGAAGCTCAAACCCTAGCAAGCCGACGGAGGAAGAGGAGGAGGAGGACCCGCAGTATTTGATGGGATACAGGGCGGCCAGAGCATTCGCCGCGGCGGTGAAGGCCAATCCGACGGGAAGCCAGCACATCGCGTCATCCTTCGGCGGCGTATAGTGAGATCCACTTTTCTTTGCTCTTCCCTTCCCGTTCTCCATTGAATTGTGTTGCCAGGGTACTCCTAGGGTTAGGGTTCATATTGTTCTATCCTATAAGATGCAGTACAAGTGTCAGATGCTGTGATTTTGTTGTCATGTGCCCTAGACATTATTTAGATTAGTTCAGATTATGTGCTTTGTTTGTCCTGTGCCCTAGGGTTGACATTTTTAGATTAGTTCTGATATTGTGCTTTGTTTGTCCTGTGCCCTAGGGTTGACATTTGGTTAATTGAGTTATCCTATTATCTACTTTATAAGTGACAAAGCATTTATACTATGTATTTTATTAATGTTATTAGTGTTTCATTAGTGTTATTCAGTTTTGATTAATCATTAGTGTTATTCAGTTTTGGTTATTAGTGTTATTAGTGTTTCATTAGTGCTTTATAATTGGTTAATTGAGTTATCCTGTTATCTGCTTTATCTGCTTTTTTTGTTTGTCCTATCCTATGCCCTAACATGAGTTGTTTCATTAGTGTTATTCAGTTTTAATTAAGCACTTATACTGCTATGTATTTTATATTATTTGCAGTCTGGATGATGAGGTTTGGGAACTGAGAATGCATTTCCATGACAGAGACAACATTGAGAGATCTATGATGGTGTCAGACATAACATTTTACAACCTAGTAGCACTGATAGAAATAGAAGGTTATGGGTTTAAAGATTACATGTACTATGTCAGGGATCCTGGGCTAGGGATAGAAGGAATGGAAGAAATAGATGATGATGACAAGCTTGAGGAAATTCTAGACAACATAACATTGCAAAATCAGAAGATATTGAATGTGACCGTTGTTAGGGCCAGTTCTCCCAATGCTGCAAGTATAAACACAACTCCATTGTTATTGAGCAGCAAATCCCTCTAGAAGAAATTGGAAAGCCTAAACTGTATCAAATAGATGAAGAAGGAGTGATGTACAATGCACCAAATGTGCATGTAGCAGCAGCAAGTTCAGAAGCAGCAAAAGTGGAGCCAATGCTCATACAGTTTCAAACACAGCAGAGCACCAATTTGGAGGAGCAACTTGCTTTAGGTTATGTACAAGTGGAAGAAAATCATGTATATAATTCAGAGGAGCAAATGGAAATTGAAAAGGTTATGGAGGAGACAAGGAGGAAGGAAATTGAAATGTTTAGGAAGAATAGGAAAAATAAAGAGAAGGACACTTCTGTGAAGAGAAAAGCTGCAGTGATGGATAATGAGGAGGACAGTGATGATGATAATTTGGAAGAATATGGAGATATCCTTGGTAGGCTTGAGGAGATGAAAAGACAGAGGGAAGATCCACTCCTTCATTTTGAAGGGGACACCGATGTTAAGGAAATGTATGAGATAGAGGAGGAGGAGGAGGATGCACTATATGAGCCTAAAAGTGAAGAAGAGGATGCAGAGGAGGAAGAGAGTACTCTGGAGGAAGAGGAACAAGAGGAGCAGGTAGGGCAAGATGGACAGAAGAAGAAAAAGGAGAAGGAACACAGAAAAGGCCCAACAATCAAATCACATGCAAGTGTAGAGGAGTTGTTTGAGGAGGACTAGATACCATCTTCTGATGAAGACATGAAACCAATGGACTTGGGTGTGGAAGATGATGATGGTGCAGAGGCATTGGCATATGTTTTGCCCAATGGCAGGAAAAGCAGAGATAAGAAGATGAAGAAAAGTTTATGGTATGATGAGAAGAGAGCTCACCCAGCTGAGCAATTTGTGAAGCATCTTTGCTTCATTGATGTGTACCAGTTCAGGAATGCACTTCAAACAATGCACATTGCACAGAACAGGAACTATGAGTACCATAGAAATTGCAGTGACATGGTTATAGCACAATGCATAGATGAGACATGCCCTTTTTATGTAGCAGCTTCTCAGATTGCAAATGAGAAGACATTTACCATAAGGAATCAGTATGTGGTGCACACTTGCCCTTGTGTGTCAGAGAACACAAAAGTTACTGCTAAGTGGGTTGCAAAATTTTGTGAGGAAGCAATCAGAAATGACCCATGCGCAACAATCACTACTATAATTAACACTGCGAAGAGCAAGTATGGAGTGGAAATATCAACCCACATGGCATATAAGGCTAAGAAGGCAGCAAAGAATGTTGTGCTAGGAGATCAGAAGGCCAAGTACACCAGGATTAGGGATTATTTTGCAGGCTGTGCTAAATACTAATCCAGGTTCAAGGTGTATAGTGACAACAAGACATCTGAGGGAGCAGATGGCATCTCCCTATTCCCACATCCCCGGATATGATTAATCCATGGAAGCTAAGGAATTGGGTACCAAGCAAAAACCCTAGGTTTCATGCATTATTCTTTTGCCTAAATGGATGCAAAGAAGGGTTTCTCAGTGGCTGCAGATCATTCATAGGTAATTCCTTGGTATCTAATGTGTGTTTTCCTAATGTGTGTTTTCAACTAGTTCCTGCTGACCTGTTAACTTGTTATAGGTCTGGATGGATGCTTCATAAACCTCACTACTGGTCAATAGATCCTTGATGCTACTGGAAGATATGGGAACAATAATATAATTCCCATTGCTTTTGGAATTGTTGATAAGGAGTACACAGATTCCTGGACTTGGTTTCTGTATCAGCTGAAGTAGCACTAGGTGGCCAATCTGGGAAGTTTGGCAACTACACAATAATTTCTGATAGGCAGAAGGTAATGAAATCCACTTGTGCTAGTTTTCATTTAGTTCTTTCTAGTAGTTACTTGCATTTAGGTGTAGCTACTTTCTGTACACAATCATTTAGTTCTTTATAGTAGTTAATTTCATATAGATGTAGTCACTAAGTTAGTCACTAAGCTTTACTTAAATTTACACATGGCCTGCTTAAATCCATAAACAAAGTCTTTCCCAATTGTCCACAAAGGTTTTTCCTCAGACACATTTACCAGAACTTTCAAAATCCTGGGTTTAGAGGGCCAGAATTAAAGAAATACATGGATGAAGCAAGTTACTCATACACTGAACATGGTTATAATGTTGCAATGGATGAGTTGAACAGAGAGTGTGAGGCAGCATGGGCTTGGCTTAGTAAAATCCCAAAGCACACTTGGGGCCATACATGCCATGGACACAAATTGCAAAATAGATTTAGTAGTTAACAACTTAAGTGAGGTTTTCAAGAAGTGGGTTCTAGATGTCAGGGCTAAGCTAATAAGGACCATGGTTGATGGAACTAGAACAAAGTTAATGGTCAAGTTTAATACAAATAGAACCAAGACTCAGACTGTCAGATGGGAGATTTGTCCAACATATGTAGAGAAATTGGAGGAAGCAAAGAAGTGGTCTAGAAACTGCCAATCATTGATGGCTAGCCCCAACCTTTACCAAGTTACTAGTGGGGAGAGAACATATGCTGTTAACCTAGCACATAGGACTTGTGGGTGTAAGAAGTGGGATATGACAGCAGTTCCTTGCAATCATGTTGTTTCTGCTATACACAAGGCTAAGCTTCAGCCAGAGGACTTTGTTGTTGATTTCTTCAAAAAACCTATGTACCTGGCAGCTTATAGTCCTATAATATATCCTGTATCTGGCCCTGACATGTGGCCAAGGACAGAAAGTTTGGACAATGAGGCTCCTGTTTTCAAAGAACACAAGGGCAGAGCACAAACTAAGAGGAGAAAGGGCCAATTTGAGAAGTCAGCTCCCAAAGACACTTCAAGGATGGCCTCAATTACCTGCTCCAACTGTAATAAGGTGGGCCATAGGTACACCAATTTCCATGATGCTCTCAAGCCTGCACTTGCTATGAGAAAGAATAAACATCAGGTAACCACTCTGCTATGAGAAAGACTAAATTTGTTGTTACTTTGTTACTTACTAATATTAAACTACTTGTTTCATTGCAGCCAAGCACCAGCTCTTACCCACCTGATAGTAGAAGTACACCAGCACCAACAAGGATTGCAGCCTCTACTCCTGCCAGTCCAGCTCTAGCAAGGATTGCAGCCTCTACAGCTGCCACTGCTGGTGGATCATCAAGGAGGGCAACATCTGCTGCCAGTCCAGCTCCAGCAAGGAGGGCAACATCTACTGCTGCTCCAGCTAGGAGGTAGCCAGCTGCTCCAGCTGCTCCCAAGGGTAAGGCAACAACCAGAAAATCTTCATCATCTGCTCCCAAGAGTAAGGCACCAGCTGCTCCCAAGGGTAAGGCACTAGTAACCAGATCTTCATCAGCTGCTGCAAAGGGTTCATGCCTCCAAGACCAAGTGATGGTTCCCAGAGAGTCAGGAAGCCCAGCAACAGAATGAAGGATTACTTGACTGCCTCTGGTGCAGAATGATGATGATGGTGATTTGGTTGTGTTGATGCTGTATCGAACTATGGCATTTTGGTTGTGTTGTGAAACTATGTTGTGTCGGTACTGTTCTGCTACTCCAGTTATGATCCTTCTGTCAAACTTTGGAATTCTAGTAGTCCTATGATGATCAACTGTTATCATCAATTTGTGTCAAACTATGGCATTCTAGTAGTACTATGATACTCTTGTGATGATGGTGATGGTGTACTCTCCATGCTATGATACTCTTGATGCTGTGATAGTCATGATGCTGTGATAGTCATGATACTGTGATACTCTTGATGCCTCGGCGTCGACAAAAAGCCAAAAAACCAAAACTTGACCCTACTTGATGCCTCGACGTCGACAAAAAGCCAAAAACCATCACTTGACCCTTGATGCCTCGGCGTCGATAAAAAGCCAAAAACCCAAACTTGACCCTACTTGATGCCTCGGCATCGACAAAAAGCCAAAAAAAAACCAAACTTGACCCTACTTGATGCCTCGGC
>NC_041385.1:453802002-453832256 GCF_002162155.2 Triticum dicoccoides
GACAAAAAGCCAAAAACCCAAACTTGACCCTACTTGATGCCTCGACGTTGACAAAAAGCCAAAAACAATCACTTGACCCTACTTGATGGCTCGGCGTCGACAAAAAGCCAAAATCCCAAACTTGACCCTACTTGATGCCTCGGCGTCAACAAAAAGCCAAAAATCCAAACTTGACCCTACTTGATGCCTCGGCGTCGTCAAAAAGCCAAAAACCCAAACTTGACCCTACTTGATGCCTCGACGTTGATACGTCTCCAACGTATCTATAATTTACAAAGTATTCATGCTATTATATTATTTGTTTTGGATGTTTACGAGCTTTACTATATACTTTTATATTATTTTTGGGACTAACCTATTAACCGGAGGCCCAGCCCATATTGCTGTTTTTTTGCCTATTTTAGTGTTTCAAAGAAAAGGAATTTCAAACGGAGTCCAAAGGGAATGAAACCTTCGGAGAGTTATTTTTGGAACGGAAGCAATCCAGGATACTTGGAGTAGATGTCAGGGATGCTTCGAGGTGGCCACCAGGGTCAGGGGCGTGCCCTACCCCCTGGGCACGCTCCCACCCTCGTGGGCCCCTCGTGGCTCCCCTGACCGACTTCTTTCACCTATATATATCCATATACCCTAAAAACATCGAGGAGCACAATAGATCGGGAGTTCCGCTACCGCAAGCCTCTATAGCCACCAAAAACCTCTCGGGAGCCTGTTCCGGCACCCTGCCAGAGGGGGATCCCTTATCGGTGGCCATCTTCATCATTCGGGCGCTCTCCATGACGAGGAGGGAGTAGTTCACCCTTGGGGCTGAGGGTATGTACCAGTAGCTATGTGTTTGATCTCTCTCTCTCTCTCTCTCTCTCTCGTGTTCTTGATTTGGCACAATCTTGATGTACCGCAAGCTTTGCTAATATAGTTGGATCTTATGATGTTTCTCCCCCTCTACTCTCTTGTAATGGATTGAGTTTCCCTTTGAAGTTATCTTATCGGATTGAGTCTTTAAGGATTTGAGAACACTCGATGTATGTCTTGCATGTGCTTATCTGTGGTGACAATGGGATATTCACGTGATCTACTTGATGTATGTTTTGGTGATCAACTTGCTGGTTCAGTGACCTTGTGAACTTATGCATAGGGGTTGGCACACGTTTTCGTCTTGACTCTCCGGTAGAAACTTTGGGGCACTCTTTGAAGTACTTTGTGTTGGTTGAATAGATGAATCTGAGATTGTGTGATGCATATCGTATAATCATGCCCACGGACACTTGAGGTGACATTGGAGTATCTAGGTGACATTAGGGTTTTGGTTGATTTGTGTCTTAAGGTGTTATTCTAGTACGAACGGAAAGAATAGCTTCATGTTATTTTACTACCATAATCTCTTTGTTTGTTCTCCGCTATTAGTGGCTTTGGAGTGACTCTTTGTTGCATGTTGAGGGATAGTTATATGATCCAGTTATGTTATTATTGTTGAGAGAACTTGCACTAGTGAAAGTATGAACCTTAGGCATTGTTTCCTAGCATTGGAATACCGTTTACGCTCACTTTTACCACTTGTTACCTTGCTGTTTTTATATTTTCAGATTACAAATACTCATATCTACCATCCACATTGCACTTGTATCACCATCTCTTCGTCGAACTAGTGCACCTATACAATTTACCATTGTATTGGGTGTGTTGGGGACACAAGAGACTCTTTGTTATTTGGTTGCGGGGTTGCTTCCTACAGATTGATAAACCTTAGGTCATCTTCATCCTATGCCTCCTACAGATTGATAAACCTTAGGTCATCCACTTGAGGGAAATTTGCTACTGTCCTACAAACCTCTGCACTTGGAGGCCCAACAACGTCTACAAGAAGAAGGTTGCGTAGTACACATCAAGCTCTTTTCTGGCGCCGTTGCCGGCGAGGTGAGTGCTTGAAGGTATATCTTTAGATCTTGCAATCGAATCTTTTTGTTTCTTATTTTATCACTAGTTTAGTCTATAAAAGAAAACTACAAAAAAATGGAATTGAGGGTGCCTCATATGCTTCATCTTTTTAATGTCTTTCGTGAAAATGATGGGAAGGGAAATTGTGCTCAAGTATTGGAAGAAGAATTACATAGAATGCTTGGCATAAAATATGTGAATGATGAGCATGGTTGCAATGTTGTTAGTATGAATTCTTTGAATACCCATGATGCTAATGATATGCAAAGCCACAAGTTTGGGGATGCTATGTTTGATGAATATGATATTTTTTGACCCCCAAGTTTTGATGAGCAAATTTATTATGATGAAAGCATGCCTCCTATTTATGATGATTATTGTGATGATAGCCATAAAGAATAAACATAACCATGAAACTTGTCATCATGCTTTTAATTTTCAATTGGATTATGCTTCACATGATAGTTATTTTGTTGAGTTTGCTCCCATTACTATTCATGAGAAGAAGTTTGCTTATGTGGAGAGTAGTAAAATTTATATGCTTGTGCATCATGAAAATAATGCTTTATGTGATGGTTATATTGTTGAATTCATTCATGATGCTACTGAAAATTATTATGAGAGAGTATCATATGCTTCTACATATTGCAATAATATCAAGTTTCCTCTCTATGTATTGAAAATCTTGAAGCTATGCTTGTTTTGCCTTCCTATGCTAGTTGATTATTGTTCCCATAAGTTGTGTTCTAACAAAATCCCTATGCATAGGAAGTGGGTTATACTTTAATGTGCTAGTCATATTCTTCATGATGCTCTTTTTATGTTTCAATTCTTATCTTTTATGTGAGCATCATTGAAATCATCATGCCTAGCTAGGGGCGTTAAACGATAGCGCTTGTTGGGAGGCAACCCAATTTTATTCTTGACCTTTGTTTTTGTTCCTGTTTAGTAATAAATAATTCATCTAGCCTCTGGTTATATGTGGTTTTATGTTTTAATTAGTGTTTGTGCCAAGTAGAACCTTTGGGAAGACTTGGGTGAAGTCTTTGTGACCTTGCTGTAAAAAACAAAAACTTTAGCGCTCATGAGAATATCTACCATTTTTTTACTGGAGAGTGATTTTAGGTTGATTATTTTTGAAGATGATTAATATACAAATTCCTCAGGTCTACCAATTTATTTCATATTTTTTGGAGTTACAGAAGTATACGTTTTATACAGATTACTACAGACTGTTCTGATTTTGACAGATTCTGTTTTCTATGTGTTGTTTGCTTATTTTGATGAATCTATGAGTAGTATCGGAGGGTATGAACCATAGATAAGTTGGAATACAGTATATATTACACCAATATGAATTTAGAATGAGTTCACAACAGTACCTAAGTGGTGATTTATTTTCTTATACTAACAGAGCTTACGAGTTTTCTGTTAAGTTTTGTGTTGTGAAGTTTTCAAGTTTTGGGTAAAGATTCGATGGACTATGGAATAAGGAGCGGCAAGAGCCTAAGCTTGGGGATTCCCAAGGCACCCCAAGGTAATATTCAAGGACAACCAAGAGCCTAAGCTTGGGGATGCCCTGGATGGCATCCCCTCTTTCTTCTTCATTCATTGGTAACTTTACTTGGAGCTATATTTTTATTCACCACATGATATGTGTTTTTCTTGGAGCATCATTTTATTTTTTAGTATTTGCTTTATGTTATTTAGAATAATGTTTTGCATCTATATTTTCAATAAAAATGTCAAGGATAGCCTTTACCATGCTTATTTTGCAAGTATACATGTTGCTGTTCCAAAACAGAAAGTTTCCCGCTGTTGAAAAAATTCCCTAGAAAAGTCAAAGAATCATATAACATTGAATTTTTTTTGCATATTGAGCTCTGATAAATCTTCTACAGTGTAGTATTTTTCTCATAATTTTTGGAGTTAGGTAAGTATG
Source organism: Triticum dicoccoides (assembly GCF_002162155.2). Taxonomy (NCBI): domain Eukaryota; kingdom Viridiplantae; phylum Streptophyta; class Magnoliopsida; order Poales; family Poaceae; genus Triticum; species Triticum dicoccoides. The sequence continues at coordinate 453,805,880 of NC_041385.1, forward strand.
GTGAATCTTGCATTCTTTACAGACTATACTGTTTTGGCAGATTGCTGTTATGTTTGCATTGTTTGCATATGTTTGCTTGTTTAATGATTCTATTTGAGGATAGGAGTATTAAATATGCAGAGACATTCAGTATTCAATGTTGAATAATATTTTTTGTGATTTGTTACAGTAGAAAATGATAAGGTTTTGCCATTGGTTTATACTAACTTATCTCACGAGTTCTTGTTGAGTTTGGTGTGGATGAAGCTTTCGGGATTTAGGAAACCGAGATATAAAAGGAATTAAGGAGACAGAAAAGCTCAAGCTTGGGGATGCCCAAGGCACCCCAAGATAATATTTCAAAAAGTCTCAAGCATCCAAGCTTGGGTATGCCCCGGTAGGCATCTCACCTTTCTTCTTCAACAATTATCGGTTAGTATCGGTTGAACCTAAGTTTTTGCTTCTTCACATGAGTGGTGCTATCCTTGCAATGAAATTTTATTTTGTTTTGCTCACTGTTTGAATAAAGTACTTAAGATCTGAAATACTTAAATGAGAGAGAGTCCTCGCACAACTAAATAATTATTTGACTACTCATTGATCTTCACTTATATCTTTTTGGAGTAGTTTGTCATTTACTCATGTGCTTCACTTATATCTTATGAGTAAATGGTTGAATGATTTGAATATCATAACTCTGAAATTATATATGTTTCATATGCTTATCCTATGGGGAGTAATGACTTCACATATAAGAAGTAGAGGTGGTAAATTTATTGAATGTTAGCAAACATTGTATTGGTCACTTGAACAATTCATGAAAGAATATTGAAGGAAGAGAGATTTCACATATAAATATACTATCATGGACATCTTTTGTAATTGTGAGCACTCATTAAAATATGACATGCTAAAAGGTTGTTGTTGGACAAGGAAGACAACATAATGGGTTATGTTTTCCTATATCTAAAAAGTTATATTGTCTTGGATCATCCAACATGTTGAGCTTGCCTTTCCCTCTCATGCTAGCCAAATGCTTTGCACCAAGTAGAAATACTACTTGTGCTTCCAAACAACTTTTAAACCAGTTTTGCCATGAGAGTCCACCATACCTGCCTATGGATTGAGAAGATCCTTCAAGTAAATTGTCATCGGTGCATGCAATAAAAATTGCTCTCTAAATATGTATGATCTATTAGTGTGAAGAAAATAAGCTTTATACAAACTTGCGACAGGGAAGAAATAAAAGCGACGGACTGTATAATAAAGGTCTTTATCAGAAGCGGCAATATAAAGTGACGTTCTTTTGCATTAAGATTTTGTGCATCCAACCACAAAAGCGCATACAATATCTGTTTCCCTCTGCGAAGGGCCTATCTTTTACTATTATCTTCTACCCTTGTACAGGAGTCATGGTGATTATCACCTTTTCTTTGGCAAGCACTTTGTGTTGGGGTGATCTGGATATATATATATATATATATATATATATATATATATATATATATATATCCACTTGGATGTAGGCGTTCATAAATTATTATTGTTGACATTACCCTTGAGGTAAAAGGTTGGGAGGCGAAACTATAAGCCCCTATCTTTCTCTGTGTTCGATTAAAACTTTGAACCCATAAATATCACATGAGTGCTAGCAATTGTGAAAGATTAAATGATAGTTGAGTATGTGGAGCTTGCTAAATCAAAGCTCTGACATAGACCCTTCCTAAAAATAAGATGAATTGCAATTGTTTGATGACTGAGAATGAAGTTTGCTAGTTTTCAAGAAAGTTTATGGTCTATGCTTTAAACATGTCAATAGCATGTTACTTGATCAGGAAAAGTTTTATGAGATGAGCTACTATTATGACATGTAATGATGCTAGAAAAGGTGACTGAAATTATCATTGATCAAACTTGTGCACCTGCTAGCATTCACACTTCATAAATTATTTCTTTTATCATTTACCTACTCGAGGACGAGCAGGAATTAAGCTTGGGGATGCTGATACATCTCCAACGTATCTATAATTTATGAAGTATTCATGCTATTATATTATCTGTTTTGGATGTTTATGGGCTTTACAATATACTTTTATATTATTTTTGGTACTAACCTATTAACCGGAGGCCCAACCCATATTGCTGTTTTTTTGCCTATTTTAGTATTTCAAAGAAAAGTAATATCAAACGGAGTCCAATCGGAATTAAACCTTCGGGAGAGTTATTTTTGGAATGGAAGCAATCCAGGAGACTTGGAGTAGACGCCAGGGAAGCTTCGAGGTGGCCACAAGGGACAGGGGCGCGCCCTACCCCCCTGGGCGTGCCCCCACCCTCGTGGGCCCCTCGTGGCTCCCCTGGCCGACTTCTTTCACCTATATATATCCATATACCCTAAAAACATCGAGGAGCACAATAGATCAGGAGTTCTTCCGCCGCAAGCCTCTGTAGCCACCAAAAACCTCTTGGGAGCCCGTTCTGGTACCCTGCCAGAGGGGCGATCCCTCACCGGTGGCATCTTCGTCATCCCGGCACTCTCCATGACAAGGAGGGAGTAGTTCACCCTTGGGGCTGAGGGTATGTACCGGTAGCTATGTGTTTGGTCTCCCTCTCTCTCTCTCTTGTGTTCTTGATTTGGCACGTTGTTGATGTACCGCGAGCTTTGCTACTATAGTTGGATCTTATGATGTTTCTCCCCCTCTACTCTCTTGTAATGGATTGAGTTTTCCCTTTGAAGTTATCTTATTAGATTGAGTCTTTAAGGATTTGAGAACACTTGATGTATGTCTTGCATGTGCTTATCTGTGGCGACAATGGGATATTCACGTGATCTACTTGATGTATGTTTTGGTAATCAACTTGCGGGTTCAGTGACCTTGTGAACTTATGCATAAGGGTTGGCACACGTTTTTGTCTTGACTCTCTGGTAGAAACTTTGGGGCACTCTTTGAAGTACTTTGTGTTAGTTGAATAGATGAATCTGAGATTGTGTGATGCATATCGTATAATCATGCCCCCGGATACTTGAGGTGACATTGGAGTATCTAGGTGACATTAGAGTTTTGGTTGATTTGTGTCTTAAGGTGTTATTCTAGTATGAACTCTATGATAGATCGAACGGAAAGAGTAACTTCGTGTTATTTTACTACAGACTCTTGAATAGATCGATCAGAAAGGATAACTTTGAGGTGGTTTCATACCCTACCCTAATCTCTTTGTTTGTTCTCCGCTATTAGTTGCTTTGGAGTGACTCTTTGTTGCATGTTGAGGGATAGTTATATGATCCAGTTATGTTATTGTTGTTGAGAGAACTTGCACTAGTGAAAGTATGAACCTTAGGCCTTGTTTCCTAGCATTGCAATACTGTTTATGCTCACTTTTACCACTTGTTACCTTGCTGTTTTTATATTTTCAGATTACAAATGCTCATATCTACCATCCATATTGCACTTGTATCACCTTCTCATCGCCGAACTAGTGCACCTATACAATTTACCATTGTATTGGGTGTGTTGGGGACACAAGAGATTCTTTGTTATTTGGTTGCAGGGTTGCTTGAGAGAGACCATGTTCATCCGATGCCTCCCACGGATTGATAAACCTTAGGTCATCCACTTGAGGGAAATTTGCTACTGTCCTACAAACCTCTGCACTTGGAGGCCCAACAACGTCTATAAGAAGAAGGTTGCGTAGTAGACATCAGACGTCGACAACAAGCCAAAAACCACCACTTGACCCTACTTGATGCCTCGGCGTCGACAAAAAGCCAAAAACCATCACTTGACCCTACTTGATGCCTCGACATCGACAAAAAGCCAAAAAACCCAAACTTTACCCTACTTGATGCGTCAGCGTCGACAAAAAAGCCAAAAACCCAAACTTGACCCTACTTGATGCCTCGACGTCGACAAAAAGCCAAAAATCATCACTTGACCCTACTTGATGCCTCAGCATTGACAAAAAGCCAAAAACCCAAACTTGACCCTACTTGATGCCTCGGCGTCGACAAAAAGCCAAAAACCATCACTTGACCCTACTTGATGCCTCGGCATCGACAAAAAGCCAAAATCATCAATTGCAAACATCTTACTTAAGATAACATTAACCAGCTCTAAATACCAACACATTCAGCACTAGTTCAAATCCATACATAATCATAGCTTGACATTCACCACTAGTTCAAATACCACCAAATTCAGCACTAGTTCAAATGCAAACATCTTACTTAAGATTGCATATCCATAGTTCAGGAGTACTCATAGTTAATAGAATTTAAACTACTATCATTACAACAAATGCCAAATCACACCCTGCAAAAGGTCAGCAAATGCCAAATGATATTGCCCATTCTTTCTCTTGCACTTCTTATCCATTTATGATGGCCTTTATCCCCTCCAGCTTCACATTGCTCTCTTCAACTGTCTTCTTGAGCTCATCAATGTGGATCTGCAAATTCTTCCTCTCTTCAGCTAGCTTCAACTTCATGTTCCTAATGACAGTAGCATGAGCAGCTGTTATGTTCTTCACAGTGTCATACTTCTCCTGCAACTTGGTGGTTTCAGCATCTTTCCTTTGTATCACCGCCCTCTGCTCTTGGGCATCCATAAGTGCATTGACATCTTCAACCAACTTCTCATAGGCTGCCTGGAGTTTCTTCTTCTCTTGTGTCAGGTCATGAACAACAAATGAATGCATCGGATATTCCTCAGTCCTGTCTATCTTAGTCTGTTCATACATAGACCATAGCTTGGATAGTGCATTCTCAAGGGTATTGGGCCAAGATGGATCAATCCACTCTACTAGTCCATAGTTTTTACCTTCCTGAAAAAACAATATTAACATAAAGAATTACATGACAGTGACTTGCTTACAATGATAGGCTAGATTACTTTATAATAAAGAGTACTCTTATAATAAACAATGCTGGTGTGCTAACCCATGAATCTTTTGTCCTAAAATAAGCTAACATGGCAGCGTTAACAAAATGACCTAACTAAACAATGTTGCCAGATCCAGACTAAACAATGCTGGTGTGCTAACCCATGCATCTTCTCTCTTAAAATAAGCTAACCTGGTAGAGTTAACAAAATGACCTAACTAAACAATGTTGACAGAACCAGACTAAACAATGCTGGCAGAGTAAACAATTAATGAATCCACTGTCCAAACTTCACAATATAATACAATGCCTGCTGGAGTGCCACATTACATGTCCATAGCAAACAAATGACAGATCTGTTAAGTTAATCAACAACTTCCCCAAATATAAATGCCTGCTAGTGCAAACAAATGACAGATCTGTCATAGTTAAGTTGGAAGCATACCTTCTTTGCACAACAAAGAAACCTCCTGCCTGTGTGAATCCCTTCGAAGGCAACACGCCTTTCTGCTACCTTCCCGTGTCCATGGCACAAAACATACATATCTGTCTCAGGGCCCTCGAAATCTGAGTCTTCTGTGCTAGCAGGAACCTGGAGTGCAAAGGAATGACAGAGATTTGGTCCATTGTTTGAAAAGAAGATCATTCGAGAAATCCCCAAATATCAAACCCTAACCCTAACTCTGAGAATTGACCTTAATGGTGCCGTCGTCGGAAGCTGAGCTCATGTACTCCCTGGTGTGCTCGTTGCTATCCGACCCATCACTCCACGGCACCATGGCGCTACGGCGGCGGCGACGGATGCGGCGACCAAGAACAGAGCGAGAGCGAGAAGAGAGCGAGCGAGCAGAGTGGAGAAGGAGTAACGATTCGCGCTTTTGACTGCTAGGACCGAACGGCGGCCGTCTAACACCGTCTGTCGGCTGTCGGGACGGCCTGGAGTGCCATGTAGGCGAAAAACGGGACCGACCTGTCATAAACTCACTTAACTCGGCCCGATCCGGCGATCAGTGGTTTTTGCAAAACAATTACGCTAGACGTGGTGCTTTCTGCAACGATTCTGTATCCTAGTGTTTTTCGCAAACCTAACCCTCAAAGTGGTGGTTTTATGCAATTTACTCACTCCCGCACGTCGCTCCGCATAGGGCTGCTATCCACTCGCTGGGCCCGCCTCCCACATGAGCTCCCTTCCCTCGTCTTGAGGGTCGGCGACATACTACCGCGGCGCTACCGCCGATGGGTCCTCCTCCACAGTGACATTTATCATAAGGGAACTCATATACTGTACAGACTAGACGGCATAAAGGAGCAGCTGATACCAGCGCTGGGCCATGCGCACCTTGTCCAGATCCGTCAATAGTCTCTTGGACGCCCAAGCTCGCCGAAAAGTTGATAGGCTGAGGCTCGAGTTCTTCATTACCCACAACACAGCCTGCATGAACTGGCTCATTTCCAAGGCCATGAATGCCTGGGGGATCAATGAACTCGAGGCTGTTGCTAAGCCAACTCACTGGCATCAAACAATCCACACTTTTCCCAGTCATGGCCTCTGCCAAGATCCCCGCTCCTCATCCCCGAGGAGCCTTAAGCTTGGAGGTTGCCTGCTCCCGTTGCTGCACGAGTACAACGCGCTCTGTATGCTCGTTCTGCACGACATACCGGAGATGTCCGGGGCAGCCTACGAGTGCATCTTCACCTCATGCACGCGGCTACTGGTGCTGCACCTCGACTCCTACAGTTGCACTAAGGATAAGGTCGTGGTGGTGGATGTCCCCAGCTCAGAGATTAGAGAGCTCGTCGTCCACGAGTGCAAATTCTTGATGTGCCTCAGGGCACTACCCAAACTCGACAGCCTAGCCTCGATCGAGACCGGAGTGCACTTCGAATCAACTTCATTTCCCTGCCTCAGGCGATGGAACCTCGCATGTGACATCGGTGTCAGATTGGACGGATTACGCCAATACTTTGTGGAGCACCTAGAATTGGATTTGTTTCTTGAATGCACCCCGGATATAAGCGACTTGATTATCTGCTTCACCGGACCTGACAGATGGATCGAGCCGTCTAGCTCCCCGTCGTCATTATTGTTACCTAACCTCAGGCGGCTGCTGGTCGCCGATGTGCCTTCGTCCTGGGATGTGTCATGGCTCAAGTCATGGCCCCATCTTCTCCTTGAGATGGCACCCTCCCTCGAGATCTTCCACATTCACATTGCCCCTTGCATGGAGGAGCTGGGTGATGAGATATCCTGGCAGCCCGCAAAGCTTCGGCGGCATTAACTCAAGGAATTTGTAATGTGTGGTTTTGAGGGGATGCAAAGGCAGATTTACCTAGTCAAGTTTGTCATGGGAGTATGTACGGCACTGCGCCATGTCGCCATGTTCAAGAGTGGACATGCTCTGGATAAGGGGCACTGGGACTGGGAGATGGTGACGCAGCAAAGCACGTGGGCTGAAGAAGAGAAGGGCTCGTTGCTGGAGCAGATCATGGGTGGGGTTTCTTCCTCCACAACTCCTGTTCAACTGAACTTCGGCTGATGCACTCATGTTTGGTCACGTCTCCCAAAGCCCCTTGCATCCACAATGACACCTGTGTAAATCTCTATTTTATTGGGTGTAATTATATTCTTTGTCACCCAAAAATAGTGTGTTAGATGGTGGTTTGGTTTTCTCAACGCTGCGTGCATTTCAATGGAACTATGGATAGTTTACTTGTTAAACTCACATTGTTACGGATTGTAAGCTTCTCTTCCTCCCCTATCCCTTGGTGGCCAGGGTAAACTGATGCGGAGCATCCTACGGTCATCCTCATGGACCAACCATTGCCTCCCTAAGTACCAACCGGACCAATGACACAAGCACGTGCAAGAGCTCTCGAAACCGAGGTGACATCTCTCCTTTGTGATATTCCGTATGACCCGCACGAGACATGGTTACTACCTAAGTCCGGAATGCTATGCATGATCAGGTATCAAGAAGACCCTCTCGGAGATGCTCATGAAGGTGGACAAGTCCCCAAGTTCACGGATGAAGGAGATCAACAGAAGGAACTAAAGGAGTCCCTAGGACCCGGAAATCCGACCCCAAGACCCGGACATCCGACCCTTGAAGAGCGCAGCCCAGCCGCAGGCCATGAGCCGAGGCTACAGGGCCCGGACATCCGGCCTAGCCCCGGACATCCTGCCCGACTGGCCCGGACATCCGGCGCCAGCCCAGAAATCCGGCCCCCACAGTCCAAGAAGCAACCGAAGTCGCCCACGGCCGACCCCGGACATCCAGCACCACCTCGAAGGCCCGGACATCCAGATGAGCCTCGGAAATCCAACCCCATCTTCACCGAACACAAGTACATGCCAGCCCAGACATCCCCCTGCCCCGAACATCCGACCCCTCCTCAAAGGTCCGGACATCCGGCCTAACGCCCAGACATCCGGCCCCTCCTTCCTGCGTGTAGTGCATCTGGGCCGAAGCCCATGTACCCCTTCGCCCCCTAGACTATATATGCTCCACCTCCACCTACGTGTTAGGGTTAACAAAGGATTAGCTCATTTACGAGATAGAGCTTTGCTCATCCGCTTGTACCCCTACTCCATTGGAGACCAAGGCCTCCTCGGAGAAAATCCCCCAAGTGGATTCATGACCCCGTCTAGGGAAGATCCCCTCGTGGATTCAAGACCCCATCTCCTCCTGGAATGGGAAGAACTAGCTACCTTTGTATCCCCCTTTGTTGGATTTTGGTCGTGTATCTCTCCATGTGTATGTGGATCTAGCACATGTGTGATCGTTTCTCATTGATTTGAGTGTTTCCTCTCGTCTCCCTCGTGTTTTTCACTTGTGTGTTCATCGTGTTCTTCGGGCATCCCCCTCCAAGTCGTGAAAGATCAGCCCCTAGGGTTCCACCCTACATCATCTTGGTACCAAAACCACGTTGATCATGATTTTGGAGTCCCTACCCCATAGTTTTCTAGCTTGATTTTGCTTTGATTTTGTCCCAATTTCGAAAACCCCCACCAAAATAGCCCCCATTTTTTGTGATTTGTTGGTTGGATGGAGTTTTGTTGATTTTGATCCATGGATTTGATGTGTTAGTAGTAGATCTAGCTTCCCCAAATTTCCCCCCAATTCCATCCACGTAATTCCACAAATTTTGCCCCGAAATTTTCATTTCCCCATCTTGTTCATCGAGTTCGTCCAGGATTTTGGAGCCCGGACATCCGGCCTCCCGCAACAACTCCTCTTCCACCACTTCTTTTTTCCGCCTTACTTTCGCCAATTTTGCCCGGGTTTCCACCATTACTTCTGCATACCACCACCGCCTTCCGCAACCACCATCACTTACCCGCTACAACCTCCGACAATTTTGACATGCTTTGTCCGTTGAGCAATTTGAGCGCGGTTTCCATTTCCTAACGTGTTTCGGCTACTTAGGAACGGTTCGACATCGACATCACCGCCGCTCATCTTCGTCACCGACATCGACCACTTTACCATTTTGACACAATCAACCATACGCAAGGATGGTAACTTCGACAACACCATTGTATACTCCCCTTGCCATTGCATTGTTAACCCCTAGCCCATTATGCATCACTTGCCTATTGAGACTAGCCATTGAGTTTTGCCGGCAACACTTGTGCACATTAGATCATCGCATACCATATCAGCTTGGTAACATAGTATCATCCCTTGTGTCACAAGCTTGTTCCCGCATATACACAATTGCTATCTTGGCTTGTGCATTTCGCATAGTGGCATTACAAAAAAGAGAGAGAAACAAAAGCTTCTAAGCAAAGAGACAACAAGGAGCTTGTAAATAATAGCCATAGCATCATACCACATTGCATATAAGATTGTCATATCCAATCATCTTGAGAGGATCACCGGGAATCATACATACATAGCTTACTTGGGATAGAACTCGCTTCGTTTCTCATAAGTTTTGTGCACAAGTTTCGTATCTTGCCTATTGAGCAATCGAGATAGCATCTCTCTAGTGTTCTGCAACAAGAGCATTTTCCGTGGATTCTACATTTTGAGCTCGTTCCTTGGTTGCATGACCCCATTTATCTATCCGTGTGTGTGTTTCCATGTGCCACATTTTTCTACTAGTCTACTTGTTTCACTCGCAAATTTGTGAATCTCTTTTGACATTATTGACTCTTGCTAAAAAATGCATAAATTTTGTGCCACCATCCTCACCAAGCTACTCCAAAGACATTATTTGTGTAGGTGTGGGAATCCACAAGATCCGGTACCAACTATGCTATTTCCATAATACATTATCGAGTGATCATTGATCCATCTTCAACATCAGATAAGGTATATTTGGTCTAGTTCTTTCCTTTCTTCCACTCACATATTTGCTTGGCATGATGGATAGGCCAACCATTCTTCGAATCCACTCTTCATTGAGAAAGAAGAGGACCCGAACAACTACATCACCAAGAACCACCTTTTCGGCACGCAAAGAGCTTTGCACCAAGAGAATGAAGCATTAGGCGACCGCATTGATCAACTCGCCTCTGACTTGCGACAAACCGAGCAACATACAAGGGACTACTTCGACACATCGATGGCATCTCTAAAGGAATACCTATGAGCCGTGATGGCCAGTCGCTCTTGCACCACTTCGTCATCATCAAGACGGCGCCATTCAAGTCACTACTATTCAGGCATGTCTTCGAATGCAAGTCCACCACGAGCTCGTCTGCATCATCGCCAAGACCATAAAGAGTATCAAGCTTCACGAAAACCATTTCATGGCAATGGTTTACAAGGCCGCCTCTGGGAACGTGAACGACTATGTCGCCAAGCTAATGATCCTGCAGTCCAAGAGCAAGCTCCACAACGCCAAGATCACCAAGAGAACCAAGATGATGACGCCCTTTGACAAGAGCAACAATGATGCGAGGAACAAGCCCTTGAATCCCAACATGCTCTACGTGAATCAGCTCAAGCCGTCAATGAGCAAAACCGCCAAGTACGTCTATAAGAAGAGGGCCTCCAATGAGAGCGACAAGAAGAAGCCAGACGCCTTGAGGAGTGCCAAGAGATGAGGAACCGTGCAAGAATTCCATGTCCTCTACGTCAAGCTAATCAAGAGGAGAAGGAGGATCAAGAGGTTCAAGAACCTCCACCATGGCAAGAACGTCTTCAAAATCACAACCGACCCACGCGCATTGAAGAGCAATGCTACGACAAGCTCAAGTTCACCACGCCCAAGTTCTCCGGAAGAAATGATCCCGAAGACTACCTTTCATGGGCATTGAAAGTTGACAAGATCTTTCGCTTGCACAACTATGAAGAGGAAAAGAAGATTGCCATGGCATCTCCTGAGTTCCAAGACTATCTACTCATTTGGTGGGAGCAAGTTATCGACCGACGCCGAGAGAAAGGCGAACCACCCATCACCACATGGAATCACATGAAGATGTCATGCGAGCGCGCTTTGTGCCCACTTACTATAGCCGCAACCTCTTCAAGAAATTGAAACTTCTCAAGCAAGGCACCAAGTTCGTTGAAGAGTATTACACGGAAATGGAGATTGCAATGATACGAGCCAATGTCACGGAAGATGAGGTGCAAACCATGGTAGGTTTCTTGAATGGCCTCAATCATCCTATCAAGAAGATCACCGACATCCAACCTTACTCTAACCTCCTCGAGCTAGTGCACCAAGATACCAAGGCGGGCGACAAGTGCAAGATGACTACAATTACGCCAAGTACTCTTCCAAGAACTATGGCTCCTTAAACCAAGCTTCAACGACTTCGTTGCCTTCTACCTCGACAAAAGCAACATCAAGCAACAACGACAAGTCAAGTTACAAGAAAAATTCGACACCTTCAAGTCGTCCTCCTACTACAAGCAAGTTCAAGCCAAGAGCTTCGTCATCAACAACTCCACCAGATGAGACCATCAAGACGAGTTCCATCAAATGCTTCACATGTCAAGGCCGAGGCCACAAGACATTTGAGTGCCCCGCTCGACGCACCAGGACCGCCAATGATGTCGGCACCTATAACTCAATGAGTGAGGAAGAAATGGAAGCCCTTGAGCACATGGCCATGCAACGATGCATGAATGAAGATGCAGATGACCAAGTCTTTTGTGACAATGATTTGAGCCCCGCTCTCGTTGTCTCCAAGGTCTTGACACTTCAACATCAACAAGAAGAAGACCAATGTTGCCACATCTTCCACACCAAAGTTGGCATCAATGGTCGTTCCGTGAAGGTCATCATCGACGGAGGAAGTTGACACAACTTGCCAAGCGAAGAGCTATGTTCTAAGATACAATTGATCAAGATGAAGCATCCTCGCCCCTACATGGTCCAATGGTTTAGCGACCCTAGCACCATCCAAGTGGAGCACACCATGCAAGTATCCTTCAACATCGGCGCATATGAAGGCACCTTGGAGTGTGATGTGGTTCCCATGTTCGTTTGCCATCTCCTACTTGGATGACCTTGGCAATTCGACCGCGACGTCATCCACAATGGGAGAACTAGTCAGTATAGCTTCAAGATGAAGGGAAAGGAGTACACACTATGACCAATGTCGCCAAGTCAAGTGATCGCCGACAAGAAAGCATCTACCCATCATGGAAAGAATAGTGAGAGAGTGAGCCACACAAAAGAGAGTGAGCGCCACAAGCCAAAAATGAGTGCCTCCATGATGAGCGACAAGAAAAACTTAGTTCTCTTAGCCACCAAATGAGAGATGAGAGAAGTGTGTGCGAACCCATCTAGTGTCATACACTATGTCCTATTGTGCAAGGACGAAGCGGCACCGACTAACAATTCTCACAGTCTACCTTTAGTGTTGTCTCGTTTGTTGCAGGAATACAAGGACGTCTTCCTTGATGAGCTGCCTCTAGGACTACCTCCACTACGAGGCATTGAATACCGCATCGACCTCATATCCGGCACAACCCTACTGAACAAGGCACCGTACCATGTCAACCCAGACGAGAAAAGAAATCCAAAGGCAAGTACACCACCTCATTGAAAATGGACATGTACGTGAAAGCTTAAGCCCTTGTGCCGTCCCCGTTATTCTTATGCCAAAGAAACACTACAAAAAAGACACATCCATGACAATATGGCCCGAATGGAAAAAATTATGTCATGGTTACGACACTTCTATGACGATAATTGTGACAAAAACATGTATCATCATAGATGTGGTGGACTCCTACTTCTATGACAAAAAACATGACCTAAAATGGGCTTTTTGTCTTGGGCGGGCCGGGAACGCACCTACATCACATTCTTTGGGTCGTCCCTGACATAGAAAATCATGGTGGAAGTGAGGGCGAGGAAATTTTCGTGGAGTTCCCGGTTATGGTGGGTGGTCGGGGTAGAGCGATGCAGTGTGGTTTGCACATTTATCTCTCGTACGCACGCCTGGTGCGAGCCGTGTTGCTATAACTGAACCCGAGCGAGAGGCGTTCGCTTACTGAACCTGAGCGACCACCTGCTATGTACTGAAGCCGATCAATCAATCCCTTCGCTGCTAACTGAACCCACCGACTCCTTCGCTGCTAACTGAAGCTACTGCTGCTGACTGAAGCAGATCGAATCCCCATGCGAGACATAGCTAGCTAGCTAGTTGGATTGCCTCTGTATGAACAGTGTCCGTTACTGCCGCGTGTGATACATAGAATGAGTCGAGATGTGGTGTGTCCAGTCGGTTGGTTGGCTATGGATGAACAGTTCCCGGTGGGGGTTGGATGAACAGGACCCCAGCCGTGTGTAGGCGGTGCCACTGGATGAACAGGACCCCGTGGTAGTAGGCGGTTGCCGCTGGATGAACAGGACCCCGAGGAGGCCGCCACACACCATATCTAGTTGGGGTGGATGAACAGGACCCCGTGGAGGCTAGATGGACAGTAGCTGGTGGAGGATGGATGGACAATAGCCCATGGATGAACAACGGTTGGTGGAGGCTGGAAGAGGCTGACGGTGGATGAACAGTAGCAGGTGGAGGCTGGAGGAAGTTGATGGTGGATGAATTGTAGTCCGTGGAGTCCCGTTTTGTGGTACACCACACCCATCCTGATGAACATGACCCCGTTTTGATAGTACGCGCTTGAAGGGAAGTCTATTTCCTCCATTTTGCGGTATGCCAGACCCCTCCCAATCAAAAGGACCCCGTTTCATTTTGTCCAATTTTTTTAGAATTTTTAGAGTCACAAAAGTATGGTCAAAGTTCAGATTGCTATAGGCTCCTGTTTTTGACAGATTCTATTTTTGATGCATTGTTTGCTTGTTTTGTTGGAACTATCACTACTGCAAGATGCTCCTAACGCGACACTACGATCTAAGACCCTTTGTTGAAACTGTGTGTCGGCGCAACAAACCCTAGGTATGTTGCCCTGACTGTGCATAGGCACGGGAACAAAATTATGGCATCAGGCCATGCCAGAGTACAGGAGACCAAGGTCTTCGAAGGACCAGCATGCAAAACAAGAGGACCAAGATCAAGCTAGAGAAGCAAGATACCGTCAGGATAAAAGCCTCCCTTGCCGGGCAAAAGGGCTTGACAAGGGCAGATCCACCCCCAGAAGAAAGCGACCAAGACGTCCCGGCAGGGCCCGCGGGACTCACGGAGGTAAGAAACACCTCATTAACCACTTCCCCACGACCCACATCGTCGATCAATGCGGTGTCAAGCCGCAAAGTGATTAAGTGGCAGCCATTCGCCACATGGCAGCCTCTTTCTACAAGAAAACCTACAGGTGACACCCGTCCTGCGACGTGTTGAACAAGCTGGCGTGGAGCTAGCAAAATAAGCCCGACAAGGCTTGCCAGCGAGCAACAATGTGACATTGAGCGGTGCATTTAATGCGCTCTGTCAGCCTGCAAAGTTAGGTATGATAGCACTGTTTGCTATCTTATCAGTACATAATGACATATTTGCCATTGTGGTGACCCCTTAACCTCCCATGGCAACCGTAGAAAGGGTTCACGAGGTTGGAAAGTTAGACACCCATACGCACGTAGCCGCTGCCACCCCTGCCGGGCAAGTGTACTATGCTCCACCACCATTCTTCCACCATCAATCCACCAAAGCAGGAGTAGGGTTTTAAGCCTCGCGGCGGCCTGAACTTGGGTAAAATTGCTTGTGTGATCCCTGCCGTGCTGCCCCACGCTCCTATGCTCTTTGTGCAACGTGACATGCCCACTGCCAAACCAAAAAGGGCCCCCTTGGTCCCGTAGGTGGCCATGGTTTCCGTGACATCTTTGGCGCGCCAGGTAGGGGGATCGCTTGCGTGAACCTGAAAGCGTGCACAGCGCGTCATCTTCATCGCCGTCTTCATCTTCGACGGCGCCACCAATCATGGCGCCCAAGAAGATGTTCGGTGTTTCGGCTCACTCGTCCACCTCAAAGGCTCTGCCACCTGCAACTACCAATGTTGCGGGAGGTACGAAGGCACGCGAGGATGTGGACGCCGCCGACGATGTGGTCGGAGTAGGCAGCACCGTCACCATTTCCCCTGCAGTCGAAGCAGGAGCAGGAGACACCGGGGGAGAGCAACATCAGCAACACCCCGATTACCACTCTCCACGAGGTACGAGTGGTGGAGCTACTTTGTCCACACCTCTTCCTCTCGCCGACGGGCACAGCCGCAGCGATGGCGCTTGGTCTGGGGCGAATCGCCGCCCTCCGGCTGCCCCTATCAAGGGAGCGACCACTGTGCGTGCGCCTTCCCTGGGCGACTCGACCAAGCCACTACGCCCGATGGAGCCACTGGCCCTCAAGCGTCTTCGCTGCGCCACCATGCCATCCAGGTGGCCGCCCCGCAACAGCGGGGGCACAGTACCGTCACCACTGGCACCATCAGAAGCCGAGCGACAGTACGATCCGCATCGTCATCACCCATGCCGAGCACGGCTACGGAGGCCATGGCGCGGGCTCAACTTTTACTCAGGTTTCACCGAGGCTGGGGGCTCACAGCGAGTCGGCCCGCCACAGCCTCCCCTTGCAATGACAATTGCTCATGCTGCTGGTCGTACGGAAGGGGCCACCCCCACGGTCTAGTACCCACCACGGCAACCAGCGCAAGCTCGACAGCATCAAGAACCTAATGACGTCTCGATGGCCTCTTATGATCCTCGAGTGCGTCCAGATCGACAGCAAGCCCCGAAGGGCAGGCGAAAGGAAGACGCGCGCGTTGCTGTTGAGCAACGCCGCGACGACCGCCGATGGACCAATGAGTGCAACGATCCTGACATCGGCGAGCCTGCGCTCGATATCGGCGGGTGCCTATCTTTCGAGGTTGGGTGCCCTGCCTTTACTCGTGAGCTGTGGCAAGTCCGTTGGCCGTCCGTCCGCACGTTTAAGCCAGAGATACCCGAGAAGTATGATGGGAGGCTCAACCCGGCGGAGTTTCTGAGCATTTACACCATTGTCGTCCAAGCTGCCGGGGGAAGAGATGAGAAGGTATTCACCAAGTACTTTCCTTTGGCTCTCAAGTCCAATGTGACGTCTTGGTTGATGCATCTACCGGAGAACTCCATTTTGTCATGGGCTGACCTTTGCCATGAGTTCATTGGCGCCTTCATAGGCAGCCATCAAGAACCAGGCTGACCCAGCGATTTGTAGCTTCTCCAGCAGAAAGAAGGAGAGACACTCCGCAAGTATTTGCAGAGGTTCAGCAGAGTCCACATGAACATCCTCCATCCGGAAGCTGTGATAGTCGCCTTCCGGTCCAATGTGCTCAACTGCAGGATTCGTTCCAAGATGCATGTACGGTTGCCCAAGACTGTGAAGGAGCTTTACACCCTAGTGGATAGTGTGCTCGGATGGAGGAAGTTACCCGGAGAGGAGGACTACATCAATATTGATTCAGAAGACGACAATGAATCCACCAGTCAGAAGAAGAGCAAGAAGCGCAAGGATAAGGCAGTGATGACTGTTGAAGGATCGGGTATGTCTAGTACCAGCAAGACAACCAAGGCCTAAGTCCCCGGCAAGGAAGCTGCCATGTGTGTTGACTACTGGGAGGCTGCGGCTGCCGAGAAGGCCGGGAAAGGCGATGGGCTGTATTGCAAGATCCATGGGACCAAGGGACATGACCTTCAAGAGTGCTATCAAGTTGAACAACTTGTCAAGAGGCAAAGAGCTGAGTACGAGAAGCGTGACAAGGAAAAGGGTCAGAATGTTGTTGGCGGTAAGGATTGAGGCGGTGAAGCAAATTGCCCCAGCAAACCTCTTCGGAATAAGGGAAAGCCTTCCAGAGATCAAGAGAAGTAAGCCTGTGATGATGAGAGTGGTGGAGGGGATAAAGAGGAAACCAGTGAGCAAGAGTTTAAAAAAGCCATTGATGCCATGTGCATTGATGGGAGTGCTTCCCTGCACACCTCTCACCGCCAACTCAAACGGTGGGCGCATGAGGTCAATGTCGTGGAACCAGCACCAGAGGCTCAGAAACCACTCAAATGGTCTCGCACGCCCATCATCTTTGATAAAGAGGATCATCCCACTACAAAAAAAACACATCCATGACATTTTGGGCCAAACAATTTTTTTTCCTGTCATACTTATGACACTTCTATGACGATAATTGTGACAAAACCGGGTATCATCATACATGTGGTGGGCTCCTACTTCTATGAGAACAAATCATGACAGAAAATGGGCTTTTCGTCCTGGGCGGGCCGGAGATGCAGCTGCATGACATTCTTTGGGCCGTCCATGACAGAAAAAACCGTGGTAGAAGCGAGGGCGAGGAAAATATCGTGGAGTTCCTGGTTACGGTGGGTGGTCGGGGGCCGAGCGATGTGCGTTTCTCTCGTACCGTACGCGCGAGGGTGCGAGGCGTTGGGCTCTAAGCCTCTAACTGAACCCAAGCGAGGTGTCGCCTAACTTAACTCGAGCAATTGCACTGCAGGCTACACGTTACTGAACCCAAGCGATCGAGCGATTCCTTCGCTACTGCTACTAACTGAAGCCGATCAATGCTGCCTGTGGATGAACGGTGAGCGTTGCTGGGGGTTTGGATGAACAGTGAGCGTTGCAGCTGGGGGGTTTGGATGAACAGTGAGCATTGCAGCTGGGGGGTTTGGATGAACAGTTCCTGGTGGGGGTGGATGAACAAGACCCCGTGATTTCCTCTGGATGAACAGGACTTCGATCGATCGAGCCGGTTGGTGCTGGATGAACAGGACCCCGTGGATGGCTTGATGAACAGGACGACCCAGTAGCCGGTGGAGTGCTGGATGAACAGTAGCCCATGGAGAGGGCTGGTTGAACAGTAGCCGGTGGAGTAGCACGCGTTGGAGGCTGGATGAACAGTCATAGGTGGAGGCTGGAGGAGGTCGACGATGGATGAACAATAGCCCGTTGAGGCTGGAGGAGGTCGACGGTGGAGATGAATAGTATCCCGTGGAGTTTCGTTTTGTGCTACGCCACACCCCTCGCGATCAACTGGACCTTGTTTCGACCATAGGAGGTCCAACAGAAGTCCGTTTCCTCCATTTTGTGGTACGCCAGACCCCTCCCAATGAACAGGATCTCGTTTTGACCGTGGCCGGTAGAACACAAGGCCGTTTCCTCCGTTGTGCGGTACGCCAGGCCTCGTTTCCATCGGCTGTTCCGTCCAATCCATCCCGATGAACACGACGACGCATTCTGTTTCGACCCAGCCGGTTGGCTCCCCATGAACATGACGACGACGCAGTTTCTCCGTTCCGATCCAGCCATGTACATGAGCCCTGGCTTTACATATGCGCGAGTAGGCGTTCGAGACCCCGCCCGTATGTACGTATGTGGCCGTATTTACTTTCTTGCACCCTGGCCACTGTACGTACGTGTACATGCTACGTGCGCACCTCTACTACGACACGTGCGTGTCTACATCGACCAGTATGTACGTACACGTTCGCGACTAGAATGACAACACTACTTACGCTTCGACCAGGTGGGTCCCGACTGTCAGGCACTTCCTTGCGTGTGAAGATGTAGCTAGTGGGTCCCAATAGTCAGGGGGCGAATCATTTTTTTTGCCCGGACGCACTTCCTTGCGTGCGAAGATGTAGCTGGTGGGTCCCACAAGTCAGGGGGGAATGTTTTTTTCATGAAATATGGTGGATCATTCGGTGGGTCCCTGCTGTCAGGTGGAGGAATAATTATTTTGCGCGTAATAAGGAGGCACTTCCTTACGACCGCTGTGGACCCAGCTGTCAGCCTCTCCACGTTAAGTACTCTTCCGATGGAAGTCGTTCCTTGACCACGTTGACCACGCCACGTCGAAAGCACCAGGGCGATGGATGACGGCGAGGCCTAGGAAGGGGACGACGCGGAGCTAGGGAAGACGCGATAGTGGAAGCCCACACGAAGAGGAGTACGAGGGTTCACTAGTTCGGCTACGGTGCGAGGCTGCCGTCGCCGCAAGGCTTGGCCAGCGGTGGGAATAGTAGGGGGCGGTGAGGCCTCCGCGGCAGCATAGCTGGCCACGGGAGGCAGGAGCATGCGGCACGACCGGCGCTGC
Source organism: Triticum dicoccoides (assembly GCF_002162155.2). Lineage (NCBI taxonomy): Eukaryota > Viridiplantae > Streptophyta > Magnoliopsida > Poales > Poaceae > Triticum > Triticum dicoccoides. The sequence goes on from NC_041385.1 coordinate 453,825,230, forward strand.
TTTGGGCGGCTGGAGCAAGAAAACCAGAGGTTGAAGAAGCATTACGGCCGTTGGATGGACATCGCACAGTCACTAGAGCTAGAATCGTTCATATTGACTAAGTTGACAAAGCCCTCCATCCCCTCAACTTAGTAGGTCCACAAGTCAGCCTCTCACCAAGGAGGTTCCCAGCTAGCAGAGGGAGTATTCATTTTTTTGTGCGTAATAAGGAGGCACTTCCGGTGGTTCCGAGCTGACAGCGGGGGGAACATTTTTTTTGCGAAATACAGTGGCCCATCTGGTGGGTCCCAGTAGTCAGGGGGGAAACATTTTTTCCCGAAATATGGTGGCCTGTCCGGTGGGTACCTACTGTCAGGTGGAGGAATAATTATTTTGTGCGCAATAAGGAGGCACTTCCTTGCGGCTGCCGTGGACCCAGCTGTCAGCCTCCCCACGTACAGTACTCTTCCGATGGAAGTCAGTCGTTGACCACATTGACCACGCCGCGCCGAGAGCACCATGGCGCTGGACGACGGCAAGGCCTAGGAAGGGGACGACGCGGAGCTGGGGAAGACACGACAGTGGATGCCCACGCGGAGAGGAGTATGAGGGTTCACTGGTTCGACTGCGGTGTGAGGCTGTCGTCGCCGTAGAATAACATGGGGGGTGGGTGAGTGGAGGGATGTCCTGGCCAGCGGTGGGAGTAGTAGGGGGCGGTGAGGCCTCCGCGGCATTACAGCCGGCCACGAGAGGCAGGAGCAGGCAGCACGACAAGCGCTGCTTTGGGCGGCTGGGGCAAGAAGACCAGAGGTTGAAGAAGCACTACCGCCGTTGGATGGACATCGTACAGTCACTGCAACTAGAATTGTTTATATTGACTAAGTTGACAAAGCCCTTGGTACGCGTCAACTTAGTAGGCCCACAGGTCAGCCTCCAATACGGTGCGCCCCAGATGTCAGGGGGAGGAATCATTTTTTGGATGGCCGAAGCTAGAATATCCGAGATTGAAGAAGAAGCACGACATCCGTTGGATAGACATCCAACGACCACTACTGCTAGAACCGTGTGTTGACTATAATAACTTGACAAAGCCTTGCATACGCGTCAACTTCTTTTTTTAGGGGACGCATCAACTTAGTAGGCCCACAAGTGTGTGGCAGAGAACTTATAGCCCATTTGCGATTTGTAAGAATGTACAACCCATTTTTGAATTCTAATGGAATTTACTATAGCCCATTTACAGTTTGTTAAAAGTACAACCCATTTTCTATCTAGGACAATGATTAATAATTTCAACCAACCGTACAAGACAGAATTCAATAAAATTTCCCACATTTTGATGGGATCCGGAATATTTTTATCCCGAAATTTCTAGTCAGATTAAATATAAATTTGTATTACGTAAAAATCTAACAAAACATTGCGCATGCAACAATTAAAAATCAAGATTTTCAAAATCCATAAATAATATTTTATAAACTAATTTTGTGTTTGGTGCATTTTTTATAGTTACTACCCAGTTTCTATAATTACATCCCATTTTTTTAAAGCCCATTTTCCTGTTAAGCCTAATGCATCCCTCCTAGGAAAGATTTGCAGCCTAGCGGGGTGGAGAATAACAAGTTGACCTTGCCTGGGTATTCCTCAAAAAACGTATAGCTGGGCTAGCCATTTTCATCTTGAATAATACTAATATTTGGGCTGTATATCTGGCCAGGGCTAGACGGGCCACAGCCCGCCCAGTTAATACCTGCTCTCCTCTGAACAATAACGAAAATTTCGCCAAGAAAAACTCTGCAGTGCTCACGCCTCAAAAACAAAAATACTGCTCGAGCTGCTTGGTCCCAGCTGTCGGCCGCACCTTGTGCAATTCTCTCGTTTATATTGACTACATAGGCTGAAAATGGTGTGGAACAGTGATGTTAGGAAACCAGAAGGAAGCAAAAAATATCTAGTTGTACATAATAAGGAGGCACTTGCGTACATACGGCTATGGCCCTAGTGGGTCCCTACTGTCATCCAGTCAAAATAAAGTCATCTCCTGAATCCTCATGTTCGTTGATCATGTTAACAATGCTCGGTGCCACGGCGAGTGCAACAACTCGAAGGACGATGGAGAGGGCCTAGCGGGCCCTTTGGATGGTTTGATACAATGCCCGCTGCTCATTCAGGAAGCTAGGATCATCGGACACCTATGAGCACCTTCGAGAGACTGAGACGGCATGAAACGGTAAGGCCGCGCTTGGGAGCTCTGGTTTATTTCACACCTGTATTAAGATACAAGTGTAATTTACTCGTCATCGGAAACAACGCATAAAATACAGGCATAATGAAGCCGAGGGCCCCAGGTTTGTAAGTAAAACCGGCGGGTTACGCGTGTAATTTGAGAGACCAGTGTATATTTTACTAGTCGAAATCGGCCAACCAATCGCTTTGCCCGAGACCATCTGCTTCTATTTACAAGCGTCAGTTTTACAAGCGGTTTTGGTTGGAAAACGACGATCCAATCATGGCCTAAGATGATGAGTTGGTCGGAAGATCATATGGTTTCACGTCTAACCTACCCGACTTGTCGTATAGGCTATGAATGAGACATAATACGATGAACTTCTTAAGCACGGAAACAACAATAGAGGATGATCTTCTTAACAGGCAAATCACTGGCATTAGATTGACATGCAAAACAATAGAAAGAATTATTCTCAGGAGGCACGATGAACAGCTCATGAGACGACCAACATAAAATACAAATCTACCAACACGAATAGGAAATCCAATCTCGTTTTGTGCAGTTGCACTGAAATCAAGCAAAGTGTTTCGCGCAGTGAAGCAAAATGTCGTAATAGCAACAATTTGAATAGATACCCCTGTTTTAACAAAGGCAAAAAAGGAAACAATTACTTGCCGATAAAGGAGGATGAAACAAACGGTGACAGAAAGAAGCATATAACTTATCTTGATGGAAAACAAAGTAGGATAGTAGCATTTCTAAAACGGTTGCATTGATTCATATTAACAGAGACATTCTCTTAAAACAACATTCGTTAAAAAATGTAATTTACTTTTAACAGTGGCATTGCTTCAATTTTCCGGTGGCATTCTTAGATTAACAACAGCAAAATAGTTGTATGGGACATGGGACATGGGAAATGCCAGCACCATGTGCGTCCACCCGTATAAATGGGTGATGCAGAGTATGTAGCCAAGTAGCATATCTACGTTGGACCCATATTTGGTCTCTTCGAACCTTTTTCCTATGTGAGGGAGCAAATCTAGTCCTGCACAAACTACTCGTCCCCCTAGTTTCTTTCCCTTTTCAATAAAGATATCGGTTCCTTACAGATGTGTGTACTGGGTTACCCCCTTTTTCCTTTTTCGACCAACAAAGCGGCTGGATAGCCAGTCTATACTACTTTCCGTCCCTCCTTTCCTCATTGAACCACATCCTAGATTTATGCTCCACCCCACCGCACCCTTCTTTCCTCTTTGAACGAAGACATAGATTCGACTACAGATTGAAAAAGATCCACATGCAGCTAGAGCAATGACGGTTTCAGAGAAACTTATACCTTAGGGTCGTCGGGATGTGGCAAGGCCTATGGCGGGTGTCAGGACCCTGACTCGATGTCACATCGATCTAGCCGGTAACACCTCATATCACTTTGCGGCTTCACGCACGGTATCCCCACGGGTGTCGCCTTACCTTTGCCCGGGACCGTTTGCGCCTTTTGGCTCACGTATATGATAGTGTCGCTAGCATCCATATGATAAGGAGCCCTGGCTGACATGACTAGTCGTAAACCCAAAGTGGCACAGACTTACAGGGACAGGCATCCATGACCCAGCTTTGAACGTGTCGGTCATCAGCAAGTGGGTCCGGGCTGTAGCACTGGGCTAGCAAGACTCCGGTAAACCGGGCTGTAGCGGGCTAACAGGACTCCGGTACTCAATGCGTGACATTTCCCCGAAGGGACAGACACAGGAATGAAGAAGGACACATGCCGGCCAGCCTAAGTGTTCCAGAGCAGTAGCAAGCTACCATGGCTCAGCGGTAACACTAGGAGACATTTCCCGGTAAGAGAGGCTACTAAAGATAAACAACTAGGTAGTCAGATCCCACACATACCAAGCATTTCAATCATACACACAATATGCTCGATATGTGCAAATACAACGAAGCATCACAACATGACTCTACGACACAAGTACTTTATTTAAGGCTCAGGGAGCCATACATATCATACACAAAGGTACGGGTCTCACGACCCAACATTCAAGTTATACAGTCATACAAGCCAACAGCGGAAGTAACTTGTCTGAGTACAGACAACTAGTAAAATAAAAGAGGCTTGGAAAGCCTAGCTATACTACGTGGTCCTTCACAAGCTCAGGGTCACCACCTGGGCCTTTAGCCTACTCGTTGATGTCAACGTCTACATAGAACCCATCAGAAGGGGTTGCAGCGTCTTCTGTAAAATGTAAATTATAGCAACATGAGTACAAAGGTACTCAGCAAGACTTACATCAGATCCTACATACATGCATATTATCATGAAGGGTTGGTGGAGTTATTGCAGCAAGCCAGCTTTGACTCTTGGCTAGACTATCCTACGATACTTCAACTTGAAATGGTTTTGCGCACACGAGTCCACCACTCACCACTTCAATACACTACCAAGGATCCACCTCCGTCCTCCGACGGAAGAGCCATCCTCGGCACTCACACTTATCTTGAGGCTTTTAGTAGTTTCCATTTACTTGTCTATGAACTGTATAGGCAACCAAGTAGTCCTTTACCGCGGACGCGGCTATTCGAATAGATCATGATAACCCTGCAGGGGTGTACTTCTTCATACATGTTTCCACCACTTAGCGTCTGCACACGACATGTGCTCGGCAGACTTCAAGCGAAAGCCGACGTGGGTGTAGACCACGACCTACCTAAACACTTAAGCCTCTAGTCCAGGTTTATTGCCTATTCAGGTTCCATCCGCAGGGAGTCCGGCCGAGGTTTCCCATACGGCCCCGAACGATGTGAACAGGGTTCCCGAGATACCTAACGGGTATTCGGTACACCCGGCCACGTACCTACCGCATCACAGCCCACCCCTACGGTCAGCGCTGTCCACGGCCTCCAGTAGGCTACAAACACCAGAAACTACTTGCAACTCCTGGACAGAGAGCTAGGGTGAATAAGAAGTCGAGCGGGGTCATATTTCAGGGCCCAATGCATGGTAGTAGCTGTATCTTAAATCACGCATACAGATCTCAGTGCTTAAGGTCGGCTTCAATGAAACAACCCACCATGTACTCCTACATGGCCTCTCATCGATACCTTTACCAAATCGTGTTCACCACACCACTCTCATTACAGACATAATCATTTCACTCTAGCCCATCACCCAGATGAACCAGACCTGACACGACTCTAAGCATAGCAGGCATAGCAAGGTAGGAACAACACATACATATGGCTCAATCAACTCCTACACATGCTAGTGGGTTTCATCTAGTTACTGTGGCAATGACAGGTCATGCAGAGGAAATGGGTTCAACTACCGTAGCACACAGCAGTTTGAAACGCGTTGTCTTAATGCAGTAAAAGAGAGCAGGAGCGAGAACATGGGTTTGTATCGATATGATCAAATGGTTGGTTGCTTGCCTGGTGGTTCGATGCACTGATACGGTTCCTCGTTAGGGTAATCACGGTACTCCTCGGAGGCAGAACCTGTCGCAAAGGACACCGATACACAACCATCACCAAACAATGTGCAACAATATGATGCATGCATGAAACATGGCAATATGAGTGTGTTGGGCTAATGCAACTAAGACCAGAAGGGTTTGAACCAATTTGAATCAAAGATTCAAATTTCAAACTCAAACATGGCCTTTTAAAGTGCTTTTCCTTGTTCTGCTTTAAACATCAATTTAACTTGTTTGATCATGCATGAAAATAGTACAGATGGATAGATTGGATTTTTCTGATCATTTTTCATATATAATTTGTCTGATTTGGAGTTACAGAATAAAAGTTATGAATTTTTGAAGTTTAAATTATATTCTGGAATTTCCTGATTTAATTTAAATCCAGAAATATATATATTGCGCCAGCATGACGTCAGCATGACATCAGCGGTCAACTGCGGCTGGCTGGGGTCAAACCTGACGTGTGGGGTCCACACGTCAGTGACAGGGTGGTTTAACAGAGGTTAGATTAATCCTAATTAAGAATTAGTGGCGCTGGGGCCCACTGGTCAGTGTCAGGGGGGTTAACTAACAGTGATTAGCACTAAGCTAACCACCTAGCCGACGGGGCCCACGCGTCAGTGACTCTGGGGGGGGGGGTCAAACCCCAGGTCGAACAAGTCAAACCCGCCGGCGGTTAGTCGCCGGCGAGGTCCGCAGCGTACAGGTGCCTCGGGTTTCCTCTGTGGTGCTCCAAACGGCGTGCGGCTAGGTGCGTTGGAAAGCTAGCTCGATGGCGCGTCGGGCGGTGGCCGTGGCTGGGCCTGGGGTGGCCGGAGTCGACGGCGGCGAGCTCGGCTGCGGCCGCGGGGTTCGGTCGTGCACGGAAACGGGGTTGGAGCTCGAAGGCGAGCGAAGCGAGGCGCTAGGGATGCTCTACGGGGCCTTACGAACTTGTTGGACTCGCCGGGGTGACCAAATGGTCACCGGAGCTGCGTCGACGGCGAGCTCGGCGACGGCGGAGGTTCGGCCGTGGTGGGGAGGAGGGCTACGGTGAGGGAACGAGGGGGAGAAGAGAGGGAAACGGTGGCGTAGCTCACCGCGGTTGCAGCGGGCGTCGGAGCGGGCTCGGGGACGCGCTGGAGACGGCGAATCGACGGCGATGGTGGTCGGAGCCCGAGGAGGAAGACGATGGCGACGGCGGCTCCACAGGGCGTCCGGCGTCTTGTGGCTTGACGGGGAGCTTCAGGGCGAGGGGGCGGAGCTCCTGCGCGAGTCGGGAAGGCGAGGGGAGGCCGGTAGCGGCTGTTATGGCGAACGGCGGCGATGGTTGCGTTCGGACACGGGAGAGAGGGAGCGA
>NC_041385.1:453832509-453844067 GCF_002162155.2 Triticum dicoccoides
GGGGGGGGGAGGCAGGCAGGCAGGCGAGCTGGTGGCGTGGCGCGGTGGCGCGCGCGCGCGCCGGGCACACTCCCCTCCCTCTGTCGAGGACGAAGACGACAGAGGAGGAGGCGGGCTGGGCCGCCTGCTGGCTGGGCCGGCCAGCTACTGCTGGGCCGCACAGGGAGGAGCCCAGGTAAGCTTCTCCTTTTATTTATTTTTGTTTTTCTAATTTCTGTCATTTGTTTTGATTTAAATAAAATATTAAATCATTTTATAACCTTATGCCAATTTTTTGCAGGAGCTAGATATATTATTCCAGAGCTCCCCAACAGGTGGCATAATTTTTTGACATATATTAATATATATAACTAATATATTTCTAATGCAAATATTTATGCATTAATTCCAAATGCCCAAAATAAATACCTATGAGCTCTTAAAAATATTGGTTTGATTTTTATCTCTGTCCAATATTTTCAGAGAGCAACATGAGCATTTTCTTGGACCCTTTTGGAGAAATTTTTATTTGGGTCATTTTCAAAAATGATTCTGAGGGTTTCACAAATCCCCATTTCAAATTAAATGGAATTTTAAACATGATGCACACACTCTGATGCATGACTAGCTAGGGTGTGACAACTCACCCCCACTCAAAAGAATCTCGTCCCGAGATTTGGGTTCCTCCGGGAAGAAGGCGGGATACTCGAGTCGAAGACGATCCTCCCTTTCCCAAGTTGCTTCATCCTCAGAATGGTGCGACCATTGTACTTTGAGAAACTTGATGTTATGACGTCGGGTGGTACGTTCGGCCTGATCGAGGATACGAATGGGGTACTCTCGATATGTAAGATTATCTTGGAGAGCAAGCGTTTCGTGGTCCACTCCACGGATAGGATCCGAGAAGCAACACCTGAGCTGAGAAACGTGGAAGACATCGTGGACTCTGGAGAGGTGCGGAGGTAGTTCCAACTGGTAGGCAACTTCTCCTCGTTTGGCGAGAATGCGAAAAGGTCCAATGTAACGAGGAGCCAATTTGCCTTTGATACCGAAACGATGGGTTCCCTTCAGAGGGGTGACCCGAAGATAAGCCTTCTCGTCAACCTCGAAAGTCATAGCCTTATGTTTTCGGTCATATTGACTCTTTTGACGAGATTGGGCTGTTTTCAACTTTTCACGAACGATACGAACTTGTTCTTCTGCTTCCTGAATCATATCCGGGCCAAAGAATTGTCTTTCCCCGGTCTCTGACCAGTTAAGGGGTGTTCGACACCGTCGTCCATAGAGAACTTCAAAAGGGGCTTTACCCAAGCTAGATTGATAGCTGTTGTTGTAAGCGAATTCGGCAAATGGAAGGCACTTCTCCCAGTCCATTCCGAATGAGATAACAGAGGCTCGAAGCATGTCTTCTAGAATCTGGTTGACGCGTTCCACTTGACCACTCGACTGAGGGTGGAAGGCGGTGCTAAAGGAGAGACGGGTTCCCATAGCATTTTGGAAGCTTTCCCAAAATCGAGAGGTGAAAAGACTTCCTCGATCCGAGTTAATTTCCAAAGGAACACCATGGAGAGACACTATACGGGAGATGTATAAGTCTGCCAATTGACTAGCGGTTATACTCTCTCGAACAGGTAGGAAATGGGCTACTTTGGAAAGATGATCGACAATGACGAAAATAGCATTATTCCCTCTCTTGGTCCTGGGAAAACCGGTAATGAAATCCATACCAATTTTATCCCATTTCCATTCAGGAATAGCTAAGGGTTGAAGGGTGCCAGCAGGCCGTTGGTGCTCTGCTTTTACACGACGACAGACGTCGCAATTTGCAATATGCTGAGCAATCTCTCTCTTCATCCTAGTCCACCAGAACCTCTGGCGTAGGTCCTGATACATCTTAGTACTACCGGGATGAACGGTGAGAGGAGATTCATGAGCCTCCTTAAGGATCAACTGCCGTAGATGCTGGTTCTTGGGAACCACTAGACGGTTCTCAAAGTACACAACACCATGATCATTTGTGGAGAAACAACTAGCACCTCCGCTAGCAATGTTCTCTTTGATTTTAGATATTCCCTTATCTCGCTTTTGGGCAGCGATGATTTGATCCGTAAGAGTAGGTTTTGCTACCAAGGTGGAAAGAAAACCTTGAGGGACAATGTGAAGGTTAAGCTTCCGAAATTCCTCATGGAGAAGCGGTTGACTTTGTTGTAACATCAGGTTGTTACAATAAGATTTACGACTTAGTGCATCAGCCATGACGTTGGCTTTCCCTGGGGTGTAGGTTATTCCTGAATCGAAGTCTGTGATCAACTCAACCCAACGTCTTTGCCTGAGATTCAGATCCGGTTGGGTGAAAATGTACTTCAGACTTTGGTGATCAGTGAATATCTCGCAACGGTTACCGAGGAGGTAATGTCGCCAGGTCTTGAGTGCATAGACTACGGCTGCAAGCTCTAGATCATGAGTAGGATAATTCTCCTCATGTGGGTGCAATTGCCGTGAAGCGTAGGCAATTACGTGTCGATCTTGCATGAGAATGCAACCTAGTCCTTGTCGCGAGGCGTCGCAGTAGATAACAAAGTCCTTGGAGAAGTCTAGCGGTACCAGTACGGGTGCAGAGGTCAGGCGTCTTTTCAGTTCCTGAAAACTGTGCTCACATTGTGGAGTCCATTCGAACTTCTTATCTTTCTTGAGGAGTTCGGTTAGAGGTTTAGCAACTTTGGAGAAGTTCTCGACAAAGCGGCGACAATAGCTCGCTAAGCCCAGAAAACTCCGAACTTGCTTGACCGATTCAGGTGGAGTCCAATTAAGGACGGCTTGAACTCGCTCAGGGTTAACAGCAATACCTTCACCAGATATTACATGACCCAGATAGGTCACTTCTGACAACCAAAATTCACATTGGAAAACTTGGCATAAAGGCGATGCTCTCGAAGTTTCTGCAACACTAGCTTTAGATGTTCGGCATGTTCTTCCTCGTTCTTGGAGTAGATGAGTATATCATCGAGGTAAACAACGACGAATTTATCCAAATACTCCATGAAGATTGAGTTCATTAACCGAGAAAAAGTGGCTGGAGCGTTGGTTAAACCGAAGGACATGACGGTGTACTCGTATTGGCCATAACGAGTAACAAAAGCCGTTTTAGGAATGTCCCCGTTTCTGATTTTGATTTGATGGTAACCCAACCTCAAATCCATCTTGGAGAAGACTGAGGATCCAGCGAGCTGATCATACAGGTCGTTGATCCTGGGGAGCGGATATTTGTTCTTGATTGTGACCAAATTGACAGGTCGATAATCTACAACCATCCGGTCCGTACCATCCTTCTTCTTGACGAATAGGACGGGGCAAGCCCACGGAGATGAGCTAGGTCGGATGAAACCCTTTTTCAAGGACTCATCGAGTTGTTTCTTAAGCTCGGCTAGTTCTAGTGGTGCCATCTTATAAGGTCTTCTAGCAATCGGAACGGTTCCTGGGATGAGGTCTATTACGGACTCAACATCCCTGTCAGGTGGAACACCTGGCAATTCCTCTGGGAAGACATCCGGAAAGTCACGGACTACCGGAACGTCCTCAAGATCTGGCAAAGGGCTGGCGTTAAGAGAATATAACTGTCGCTTGGCTATTCGGGTCAAGACATTGACTATCTTCCCCGAAGGATGGGTGAGTTGAACAGTCCTAGAGAAGCAATCAATTTGGGCATGATGAGCCGACATCCAGTCCATACCCAAAATGATATTAATATCTGAAAATTTAAGGGCTATCAACGATGCAAGGAAAACAAGTCTGTCGACTTGGATTTCATTTCCATAACTTACCCTAGAGGTCTGCCATCTAGAACCAGGAGTAGAAATTTCCATAGTGGATGGCATGTCACAGAATGCGGTGTTATGCAAACGAGCATAGTTTTCAGATATAAATGAATGGGAGGCTCCTGTATCGAAAAGAACAGATGCTGGGTGGCAATTAACAAGAAGCGTACCGAGAACGACGTTGGGATCCTCTTGAGCTTCTTCGGCAGAGATACAGTTGACATGGCCACGTGAGGCGGTGACCGGCTTGGCGTGGAACACTTTCCCTGTCGGCTTGCCACGGCCAACGGCTTTAGCAGATTGGTTGGGGTTGGTCTGGGGACACTCACGCATGTAGTGGCCAGATTCCCCACACTTGAAGCAAGTCACGGAACTGGTACGTGAAGGAGCATTGTTGGTTGGACCCCCATAGGGTTTGGTCGGTGCAGACTGTTGAACAGGGCGAGGCGCCTGGAAAGATGGCCTCGGTGTGAACCTGGGTGGCAGGGCGGTGTTGGGCACCCACACGCGGCGCTTCTGAGGACCAGCACCGGATGAGGAACCCATGTCACGGCCATGCTTGCGTGTTGCGTCATAATCAGTCTGACCAGTTTCAGCGCTGATGGCCTTGTTGACAAGTTTCTGAAAAGATGTGCACTCATGCAGACGGAGGTCACGGCGAAGCTCAGGACTAAGGCCCTTACGGAACCTTGCTTGCTTCTTGGCATCAGTAGACACTTCCTCAGTTGCATATCGTGTGAGATTACCAAACTCCCTGCTGTAAGCATCCACAGAAAGTCGGCCCTGAGTGAAACTGCAAAATTCCTCACATTTACGGTCCATGAGACCCTCCGGAATGTGATGTTCACGGAAAGCCTCGCTGAATTCAGCCCAAGTAGTGACATGGCCCGCTGGGCGCATAGCTCCATAATTCTCCCACCATAGACTGGCGGGGCTTCAAGATGATATGCAGCAAAGATGACCTTGTCAGCCTCCGCTACCAGCGCGGAACGCAGTTTGTGAGAGATACTGCGAAGCCAGTCATCAGCGTCGAGAGGCTCGACGGAGTGGTGGAACGTGGGTGGATGTAATTTGATAAAATCACTGAGTGACACCACGTTAGTCCTCTGATGGTGTGCCGTGTTCTGTTCAATACGCTCCAACAAACGGTTGGTCTCCCGCTTGTTTCTCTCAGCTTCCATCATAACCTCGGCTAGGGAAGGAGGATGAGGCAGATTTGTATCCCTGACTTCACTGCCTTCGGCCTGCTCTTGAGGAGCAGGGTTAGTGCGCGTGTTGACCATCCTAGGTAAAGAAGACAATGATTTAGTCAGGATGATAAAATTCCGACATAGGATATAAAATGTAAGGAATAACTCGAAATGCAAGATGATCATCCGTATGACATGGTAAATACAGAAACTGCTTCTTTATTCCATCGTCATACACACCATACAGGGTTTAGTACAAGACCAAACAAGTACTATTACGGTGAAAGAGGATTACATCTCATCGGAGGCATCCCAAGCTCCTATACATTATTTTTCTACACCTCCGGAAAGAGTACAAACTAGGTCATATCCCACGAGTCACGCGGGACGATAGACGACACAGCTAGTGCGAACTAGTGATACTACCACTAACTCAGACCGATCCGTAGTAGTCCTCGTAGAAGTCACCTCCATAGCCTGGAAGCTCAACATGATCATCCGGAAACAGACGATCTCGCGGAGCTTGTGGACCATAGGGGCTAGGATGAGGCCTTGGACCAACAGTCGGTGGCCTGCGGGGACCGCGAGGTGGGGTGATGCCTCCTACATCACGCCAACCCATCACGTCTGGCAGAGCAGATCTCACAGGATAGAGATCGCGCATATCTGAATATCCAGCTTGCACCGCCGGTGCGAACCGAGTCAATGTGGCCCAGTGGTCAGCACGGGTATTGAAGAGCTCTAACCTTAAGGCCCGATTTTCACGGTCCTTATCCTCGAGCATCTCAGCAGTGGTGTGAGTCCGTGAATCCTCCTGGGTGGGGTCAGCATAGATAGCCTGGAGATACCCTTGTGCTCCCGGAAGTGATCCTGGCATATACCAAAAATCAGAGTCCCGAAATAGACCAGATCTGACTCGCGTGATGGTCATCATAGAGTAGGCGGCGTCCTGCACAGCCATCTCAATAGTAACCCCGAGTCCATAGGAGCAGTGAAGGGGCTCAGTGGATCCAGGATAAGATGGAAATATCCTGACAGTGCAGAGATACTGGCTTTGATTAAAGTCTCGGAATTGCTCTTCGACCGTATACTCAGGATACCAGCGGTATCCAGCCTCAGTCATTACCCTGACCAACATGGCAGTATGGCCGGGTACATCTAGGCATCGAGTCAGGCGAACCACTTGATTGGGGTCGCGAGTGGCCATCTGAAAGCACAATCATAATGCAAAGGCATTAGAATTTCTAGCAAAATTTCGGCAGCATAACAGCTGTAAATGCTCAAGAAGGATTTTGAGACATTTGACAAAGGATTACATACACACTCAACATCATCATATCAAAGTTCTGAGACCATCCTGACAACATAACGTGGTAGAAGAACTGAACTAGGCTTGTATCCATCAAACCTATAAGGTACTACTGATTAGTAACACGTGATCCTGATAGAGAATAGATCCTAATTCCTTAACCCCCGGTGGAAGAATAGACTGACTCAGATCAGAATGTCATTAGATAAAGGAGTAAAAAGAGCCTTACGTTCCAACCCACAAACAATTCCCCTACATATAACTAAAGAACTTCTAGACTCAACATCGACCAGTTTGGCTTGGAGAACCTACAGGCAGTCCGGCTCTGATGCCAACGCTGTCAGGACCCCGACTCGATGTCACATCGATCTAGCCGGTAACACCTCATATCACTTTGCGGCCTCACGCACGGTATCCCCACGGGTGTCGCCTTACCTTTGCCCGGGACCGTTTGCGCCTTTTGGCTCACGTATATGATAGTGTCGCTAGCATCCATATGATAAGGAGCCCGGGCTGACATGACTAGTCGTAAACCCAAAGTGGCACAGACTTACAGGGACAGGCATCCATGACCCAGCTTCGAACGTGTCGGTCATCAGCAAGTGGGTCCGGGCTATAGCACTGGGCTAGCGGGACTCCGGTAAACCGGGCTGTAGCGGGCTAACAGGACTCCGGTACTCAATGCGTGACATTTCCCCGAAGGGACAGACACAGGAACGAAGAAGGACACATGCCGGCCAGCCTAAGTGTTCCAGAGCAGTAGCAAGCTACCATGGCTCAGCGGTAACACTAGGAGACATTTCCCGGTAAGAGAGACTACTAAAGATAAACAACTAGGTAGTCAGATCCCACACATACCAAGCATTTCAATCATACACACAATATGCTCGATATGTGCAAATACAACGAAGCATCACAACATGACTCTACGACACAAGTACTTTATTTAAGGCTCAGGGAGCCATACATATCATACACAAAGGTACGGGTCTCACGACCCAACATTCAAGTTATACAGTCATACAAGCCAACAACGGAAGTAACTTGTCTGAGTACAGACAACTAGTAAAATAAAAGAGGCTTGGAAAGCCTAGCTATACTACGTGGTCCTTCACAAGCTCAGGGTCACCACCTGGGCCTTTAGCATACTCGTTGATGTCAACGTCTACATAGAACCCATCAGAAGGGGTTGCAGCGTCTTCTGTAAAATGTAAATTATAGCAACATGAGTACAAAGGTACTCAGCAAGACTTACATCAGATCCTACATACATGCATATTATCATGAAGGGTTGGTGGAGTTATTGCAGCAAGCCAGCTTTGACTCTTGGCTAGACTATCCTACGATACTTCAACTTGAAATGGTTTTGCGCACACGAGTCCACCACTCACCACTTCAATACACTACCGAGGATCCGCCTCCGTCCTCCTACAGAAGAGCCATCCTCGGCACTCACACTTATCTTGAGGCTTTTAGTAGTTTCCATTTACTTGTCTATGAACTGTATAGGCAACCAAGTAGTCCTTTACCACGGACGCGGCTATTCGAATAGATCATGATAACCCTGCAGGGGTGTACTTCTGCATACATGTTTCCACCACTTAGCGTCTGCACACGACATGTGCTCGGCAGACTTCAAGCGAAAGCCGACGTGGGTGTAGACCATGACCTACCTAAACACTTAAGCCTCTAGTCCAGGTTTATCGCCTATTCAGGTTCCATCCGCAGGGAGTCCGGCCGAGGTTTCCCATACGGCCCCGAACGATGTGAACAGGGTTCCCGAGATACCTAACGGGTATTCGGTACACACGGCCACGTACCTACCGCATCACAGCCCACCCCTACGGTCAGCGCTGTCCACGGCCTCCAGTAGGCTACAAACACCAGAAACTACTTGCAACTCCTGGACAGAGAGCTAGGGTGAATAAGAAGTCGAGCGGGGTCATATTTCAGGGCCCAATGCATGGTAGTAGCTGTATCTTAAATCACACATACAGATCTCAGTGCTTAAGGTCGGCTTCAATGAAACAACCCACCATGTACTCCTACATGGCCTCTCATCGATACCTTTACCAAATCGTGTTCACCACACCACTCTCATTACCAACATAATCATTTCACTCTAGCCCATCACCCAGATGAACCAGACCTGACACGACTCTAAGCATAGCAGGCATAGCAAGGTAGGAACAACACATACATATGGCTCAATCAACTCCTACACATGCTAGTGGGTTTCATCTAGTTACTGTGGCAATGACAGGTCATGCAGAGGAAGTGGGTTCAACTACCGTAGCACACAGCAGTTTGAATCGCGTTGTCTTAATGCAGTAAAAGAGAGCAGGAGCGAGAACATGGGATTGTATCGATATGATCAAATGGTTGGTTGCTTGCCTGATGGTTCGATGCACGGATACGGTTCTTCGTTAGGGTAGTCACGGTACTCCTCGGGGACAGATCCTGTCGTAAAGGATAACGATACACAGGCATCACCAAACAATGTGCAACAATATGATGCATGCATGAAACATGGCAATATGAGTGTGTTGGGCTAATGCAACTAAAGCTACCAACGCTGTCAGGACCCCGACTCGATGTCACATCGATCTAGCTGGTAACACCTCATATCACTTTGCGGCCTCACGCACGGTATCCCCACGGGTGTCGTCTTACCTTTTCCCGGGACCGTTTGCGCCTTTTGGCTCGCGTATATGAAAGTGTCGCTAGCATCCATATGATAAAGAGCCCGGGCTGACATGACTAGTCGTAAACCCAAAGTGGCACAGACTTACAGGGACAGGCATCCATGACCCAGCTTCGAACGTGTCGGTCATCAGCAAGTGGGTCCGGGCTGTAGCACTGGGCTAACAGGACTCCGGTAAACCGGGCTGTAGCGGGCTAACAGGACTCCGGTACTCAAAGCGTGACATTTCCCCGAAGGGACAGACACAGGAACGAAGAAGGACACATGCCGGCCAGCCTAAGTGTTCCAGAGCAGTAGCAAGCTACCATGGCTCAGCGGTAACACTAGGAGACATTTCCCGGTAAGAGAGGCTACTAAAGATAAACAACTAGATAGTCAGATCCCACACATACCAAGCATTTCAATCATACACACAATATGCTCGATATGTGCAAATACAACGAAGCATCACAACATGACTCTATGACACAAGTACTTTATTTAAGGCTCAGTGAGCCATACATAACATACACAAAGGTACGGGTCTCACGACCCCACATACAAGTCATACAGTCATACAAACCAGCAGCGGAAGTAACTTGTGTGAGTACAGACAACTAGTAAAATAAAAGAGGCTTGGAAAGCCTAGCTATACTACGTGGTCCTTCACAAGCTCAGGGTCACCACCTGGGTCTTTAGCCTACTCGTTGATGTCAACGTCTACATAGAACCCATCAGAAGGGGTTGCAGCGTCTTCTGTAAAAATGTAGATTATAGCAACATGAGTACAAAGGTACTCAGCAAGACTTACATCAGATCCTACATACATGCATAGTATCAAGAAGGGTTGGTGGAGTTATTGCAGCAAGCCAGCTTTGACACTTGGCTAGGCTATCCTACGATACTCCAACTGAAATGATTTTGCGCACACGAGTCCACTACTCACCAATTCAATACACTACCCAGGATCCGCCTCCGTCTTCCTACGGAAGAGCCATCCTCGGCACTCACACTTATCTTGAGGCTTTTAGTAGTTTCCATTTACTTGTCTATGAACTGTATAGGCAACCAAGTAGTCCTTTACCGCGGACGCGGCTATTCGAATAGATCATGTTAACCCTGCAGGGGGTACTTCTTCATACACGCTCTCACCACTTACCGTCGTTTACACGACATGTACTCGGCAACCTTCAAGCGGAAGCCCAACGTGGGTGTCGGCCACGACCTACCTAATCACCTAAGCCTCCAGTCCAGGTTTATCGCCTATTCAGGTTCCATCCGCAGGGAGTCCGGCCGAGGTTTCCCATACGGCCCCGAACGATGTGAACAGGGTTCCCGAGATACCTAACGGGTATTCGGTACACCCGGCCACGTACCTACTACGGTCAGCGCTGTCCACGGCCTCCAGTAGGCTACAAACACCAGAAACTACTTGCAACTCCTGGACGGAGAACTAGGGTGAATAAGAAGTCGAGAGGGTCCATTGGTTTCGGGCCCAATGCATGGTAGTAGCTGATTCTTAAATCACACATACAGATCTCAGTGCTTAAGGTCGGCTTCAATGAAACAACCCACCATGTACTCCTACATGGCCTCTCATCGATACCTTTACCAAATCGTGTTCACCACACCACTCTCATTACCGACATAATCATTTCACTCTAGCCCATCACCCAGATGAACCAGACCTGACACGACTCTAAGCATAGCAGGCATAGCAAGGTAGGAACAACACATACATATGGCTCAATCAACTCCTACACATGCTAGTGGGTTTCATCTAGTTACTGTGGCAATGACAGGTCATGCAGAGGAAATGGGTTCAACTACCGTAGCACACAGCAGTTTGAAACGCGTTGTCTTAATGCAGTAAAAGAGAGCAGGAGCGAGAACATGGGTTTGTATCGATATGATCAAATGGTTGGTTGCTTGCCTGGTGGTTCGATGCACTGATACGGTTCCTCATTAGGGTAATCACGGTACTCCTCGGAGGCAGAACCTGTCGCAAAGGACACCGATACACAACCATCACCAAACAATGTGCAACAATATGATGCATGCATGAAACATGGCAATATGAGTGTGTTGGGCTAATGCAACTAAGACCAGAAGGGTTTGAACCAATTTGAATCAAAGATTCAAATTTCAAACTCAAACATGGCCTTTTAAAGTGCTTTTCCTTGTTCTGCTTTAAACATCAATTTAACTTGTTTGATCATGCATGAAAATAGTAAAGATGGATAGATTGGATTTTTCTGATCATTTTTCATATATAATTTGTCTGATTTGGAGTTACAGAATAAAAGTTATGAATTTTTGAAGTTTAAATTATATTCTGGAATTTCCTGATTTAATTTAAATCCAGAAATATATATATTGCGCCAGCATGACGTCAGCATGACGTCAGCGGTCAACTACGGCTGGCTGGAGTCAAACCTGACGTGTGGGGTCCACACGTCAGTGACAGGGGGGTTTAACAGAGGTTAGATTAATCCTAATTAAGAATTAGTGGCGCTAGGGCCCACTGGTCAGTGTCAGGGGGGTTAACTAACAGTGATTAGCACTAAGCTAACCACCTGGCC